>NC_143556.1:46491388-46643240 GCF_054136105.1 Typopeltis vanoorti | reverse complement strand
AGATGACGATGATATCCTGACAGGAATAGAGATGAATGGATATGATAATTTTTGCGAAGATAGACAGGGAAGAAAGGGAGGAGGAGGAGTACTGTTAATGGTAGCAGATGAGTTGTGCTCATCTAAAGTGGATTTGCAAGGTGCAAATAATGGTCACAGTTTTGAGGCAGTATAGTGTGAGGTAGGAGTAAACAGGATGAAATATTTAGTTGGGTGTTGCTATAGACCTGGTAATATGGAGGGTAATGAGAAGGAAACGTATAGGCAAATTGGCCTAGCTAGCAAGAAACGAGTTATCATTATGGGTGACTTTAATTATGGTAATATAGACTGGAAGCAAGAGACTGCATCTGGGGGTAAAGAAAATGATTTGAAGTTTTTGAAAGACAATTACCTTAGGCAGCACGTAACGGAGGGTACACAAGGATCAAGAGTATTGGATTTGATCATCTCATCAGATGATGTTATTATAAATGAGGTGTCAAATCTTCCACCATTTGGTGAGAGTGACATGAGGCAATTACTTGCAGGGTGACCAGTCATTTATGACATCTGTTAGAAAGGGATATATGTGGAATTATGAGACTGGTAATTACAAAAAGTTCAGGAAACAGCTTGCGATAATAAATTGGAAAGAGGAACTGGATAGAAAGGATATCAATGCTGCTTTGGCCCTACTCAAGAACTATTTGGTAGAGGCAATATCAGAGTGTATTCCAAAGGTTAAGACGGTAAACAGAGTAGGTGTAAAATGGTGATAATTGCATGAATCAAGAGATAAGGTATGCAATCTGGAAGAAGGTGTTATAGAGAAACACAAAATGAGTATTTATAACAACCAGTTGCATGAGAAGTACAAAGAGCGGGCAAGGAAGGTGACTAGCTTGATAAGGGTAGTAAAAATGCAGTATGAGCAGCAGTTAGCTAAAGGGGCCAAAAAAAATCCTAAGGAGTTTTTTCAATATGTGGCCAGTAGAAAAAAGAATGATTATGGTAGGATGGGATTGATTGGTGAAAATGGAGAAATGATAACTGCTGCAGAGGATATAGTTGAGATATTTAGTGAGCAATTTCTAAAGGTATTTCGTTCTTGTGAATGTGGCATCATGCAGAACTTGAAAGCGGTGGGAAAGAAGGAGGAGGAGGAATTATTAGTAATTGAACAGGAGGTATATGAGGAATTGAATAGACTTGATGTAAATAAGGCTGTGGGACTTGATGCTATTTCATCATGTGTTTTGAGGGAATGTGCCAGAGAATTAACAACAGCTTTTGCTTATCTTTTCAACATGAGTCTCTCGCTGCGTCAAGTTCCAAAAGAAGTGGAAAGAGGGTAAAATTGTTCCAATTCATAAGATAAAAGTAAGGCTTTGAATTATAGACCAGTCTGTGTGTCTGGAGTTGTGGTGAAGGTATTAGAGAAGTTAGTTAGGACTAAGATTCAGAATTGGGTTGACAACAGAAAAATACTCTTTGGTAGCCAGCATGGGTTTACTAAAGGAAGATTGTGCTTTAGCAATTTGCTTACTTTTTATAATAAAGTGACAAATGTGTTGGATAAGGGTGTTGCATATTCAGTGGTATATTTAGATTTTTAAAGGTGTTTGATAAATTGCCACATGACAAGCTGGTAATTAAATTGGAATGGATGGGGCTGAACAGTAGATTAGTTCACTGGATTGGAGATTGGCTGTTTGATAGGTATCAGCGAGTTGTCTATGGAGGAGCGATATCACAGAAGAGGAAAGTTACTAGTGGTGTACCTCAAGGGTCTGTTTTGGGTTCGTTGCTGTTTAATTTGTATGTAAATGATATTTGGAGAAGTCTGAATGGTGATGTGCAGTTGTTTGCAGATGATGCAAAGTTGGGGAGAGCTATCAGGAATAGAGCAGATGCTGTAGCTTTGCAAGAGGACTTGAATACACTGGCTGAATGGGTAAATGATTGGGGATGTCAATTCATTGTTTCAAAGTGTAAGGTTTTGAAATTTGGGAAGCAGAGATCGGATGTAAAGTACACAATCAGTGGAAATATCTTGAAAGAGGTAGAGGAGATGAGAGATCTGGGAGTGATTATAGACAAGGACCTAAAATTTTGGGGACATGTTACTAAAATAGTGAAGACGATACAGCAGATAATGGGAATGATGCGGAAGATACTGACTTGTAGAAGTAAGGATGTTATGGTGCCTTTGTATAAGGCTTTGATCAGGCCACATATGGATTACTGTACACAGATCTGGTCACCTGGTTTTCAAAAAGATGAAAATGCATTGGAACAAGTTCAGAGGCGATTGACTAAGGTGGTTTCTGGTGTCTGGAATGTAGAGTATGAAGACAGATTGACAAAATGCAATTTGTAGAAATTGGTGGATAGAAGGAGGATATGATCGAGACATATAAGCTGTTAAGAGGTTATTACTAGATTAATGTCGGGGAGGTTTTGCACATAATGAGTGAAGATAGCAGGAGAACAAGAGGTCATCCCTGGAAGCTGTATAAGGAGGGTGTGAGCAAGGGAGTGAGGAGCAGGTTTTTTGCATGGAGAGTGGTGAGTGATTGGAATGCATTGCCCAAGAGTGTGGTGAGTGCAGAGACAGTGAATATATTAAGGTGCGGTATGATAAACTGTGTGTATAGCAGTGGACCTTCCACGATGAGTCTTTGACTCCATGGAGGTTTTATAATAATAAGAAGAAGAAATTAAATTTGAACACAGTAAGCCATTCATGTTCTGATGAATGCCTTATACAGTGGTACGACCATTTCCTTATCTATACTTACTGGTATGCTTAATATCATAGCTGCAATATTTCCATTGTGCCCTCTGAGCTCAGGCCTCCTGACTATCATTCCCAAATCCTAACTCTCATCCTAAAGGAGATGACATCAGCATCACTACTTATATATCTCATCAACTATGAATCATCAGCAAATAGCTGAATATCCCATGTCAGTCTACATAAAATATTATTAAGAATTAACTTAAGCTAAACTTAATGATTTATAAATAGATTTGATCAAATTTTTTGGTATTCTTTGTAAAGTGTTTTTTTTTTTTTCCTGGGAAGTCATATATATGTTCATTGATGATTATTTATTAAAACCTTAAGTTACTTGTTCATGAATTATGGTATGGAACAGTTGAACAATTACTAACATTGTCTACAAAAGCATAACATATAGCACAAGCATATACCATTCATGAAGTAATGCATCATATTTAACTCATCTATTTTATTTCATATCCTTTACCATAATGTGTTATGCTCAATGGCTCATCAAGGGCAAGTATAAACCTAATTAATAATATGATAGGTCAGTTAATCCTGTCTATATAGCCTGCTGTGTCTGTTAATTGCATGTGTTCTCTTGTTAGTTGTTTGTTTCACAGGCTGAAAAATCTAAATTTCTTTGGGAGGTGTAGTTTACTGGAAGGAAAAACTACTACTTCTGTATCAGACTAGTTAACTCAGCTTCACTTAAAAGGCCTAGTCTGGATTTGAATTCAGATTATTCCAACTAAAAGGCATCATTACTATTAAGACATGGATGCTGTTTTATCATGTTTAACTATATTCTGTAAACTGCAATAATAGTAAGTAGAAAATATGTTATATTGGAAAAAAAATCTGAAGTTATAATTCAGAATATGAGATCTTAAGGTATCTGCATAAATTCAAGTGTTTCAATTTGTAAAAATTACTATAAATCTGGCATGCATTTGCTGAACTGTTTTCTTAATGTAGAATTTATTACAGGACGATCATGTATAGACCCAGCCTTTTGCCTAAAATTAATAATAGAGAAAATAAGAGAATATAATTTAGAAACACATATTGCATTTATTGACTTTGAAAAAGCATTTGACAAAGTTAAATGAAACATATTATTTAACATATTAAAAGAAAGACAAATACCAAATAATATCCTAAAAGCTATCACAAGTATATATGAAAATAATCAAATACAAATAAGATTAAATCACGAGCTATCATATACAAGAGAGATAAACCAAGGGGTCCGACAGGGATGTCCCCTCTCAGCAACTCTTTTTAATATCTACTTAAATGAAATAATAATAAAATGGAGTAAAAATTTACATCAAGGAATTAAACTTTCACCTACAGATAACTTAAACACTCTTCTCTTTGCAGACGACCAAATAATAATTACAAATTCTGAAGATAACTTACAGAAAGCTGTTTTAAATCTAAATGAGATATCCAAAGATTATGGTATGATAATATCAATGGAAAAATCGAAAACTATGGCCTTTAAAGGACAAGATCCAGCAAGAACTAAAATAGTAATAGATAACAACATCTTAGAACAGGTGAATTCATTTAACTACCTAGGATGTATGATCACATATGAAAATGAAAAAGATATAAACGTAAAAATTGCAAAATATTAAAAAATAACAGGTGTAATTAACTCTATATTTAAACCAAACCTAGTTCAAAAACAAACCAGGCTAAAAAATATACAATACATTAACCTTACCGGTCTTAATGTATGGAAGCGAAATCTGGACAATAAAACAAAAAGACAAACAAAGATTAACAACAGCAGAAATGAAGTTTATGAGAAAAACTGCAAAGTATACCCTATTTGATCACAAAAGAAATGAAGATATTATGAAAGAATTAAACCAAGAACCAGTAATAGAAAAAATTAAAAAATATAAACATAAATGGATGGAACACATTCAAAGAATGAAAACAGAAAGATTACCAAAACAAGCCTTAAAGTACAAACCATTAGGAAAAAGAAAACCAGGACGTCCTCTTAAACGATTCAATGATGGCTTCTAAGGCCGAAACAGGCCATGTTAGGCCTAAATCCTTGATACGTATGATGATGATGAGAATTTATTACACTGCCAGTTTTAAGCAAACCTCAGTTCAATTTTATTTGAATTTCCTGTAATAATGGCCTGGTTGTCCAAGATGTACAGTATAACAACTCTATTGTCCCAACTAAGAATGTGTATTTGACTCTCTCTTTGGCATGGATGTTTAGAAGTCTTTAGGTGGGATATAAATTTCATCACTTGGTGTAAGACCACCTCCCTTCTTGTTGGAGGCCTCATTATCTACTCCTTAGTTCTATGTGGTGCTAATGTACCTATAAAGTTTTACAACCTTTTTGTGGATTACATTTACATAAAACAAATGATAAATATATTGCAAAAAAAAAAAAAAAAAGGAGAAATTGCTTACATTGTATAAATGTAATGTAGTGTATATAAATGTAATGTATATTTGTTTATGGGAAAAATTCTAGAGTTGACTACTAGGTTAGAGTTATAACTTTAATTTAAGATAAAATAAACTTAATTAACTGATATTTCACTCTCACATTAACATACATATATATATGAGTCATATACACATACAGCACTTAAATAATACAGGAAAAGGTTGGAAAGTAGTATGGTATGGTGTGACAATAGTGAAGGAAATTCAAACAGAGCAGGTGTTGATGATGTCTCTTGGTCAGGGAGATGATAAGAAAAGTGACCGAGGCTGTGAAGAGAAAAGAAAACAAAGAATTGGCAGTGTTAGCAGGAACAATAATTAATCAATAATTCCCCGACTCAGTACTAAGTCCATTGAAACTAGAAGACCAAGTTTCTTTTCCTCCTCCTTCATCTCTGGTACTGTTGTATTGTGGAACAGTCTTCCCCCTTATGTGTTTCCCAAGGAATACAATATACAGGCTTTTAAATCAAATGTAAGCAAGTTTCTCCTTTCCCAACTCACTACACAACCTATAGTACATTAGTACCTAAAGTACTAATGTACTGTATGTTGATTAACCAACCTCTCATGTATGGGTAGCTCAACATTAAAAATAAAATAAAATAAAAAATATTAAAAAAAGTTCATCACATTATAATAAAATATGAGCAAATTGCTAAAACATGACCTTCTTTTAGCAAACCCATGCTATTCTTTGCAAAGTCACCCCATTGCTGTATGCAAGTTCTTACTGTCTTCTCTAAAATCTTCACCACCACTCTGGAGATACTGATAGGTCAGTAATTATTTCACTTTCTCCTTCACTTTCAAGTCCTCTCTGAGAGAGGACTTGAAAGTATTGTTAAAGGTAGCAAAAGAAAAGAGTGACAGAGTTAGAATGGTTAGTCTGTTGCCGCTCTATGACAGAGAGGAGTTTAGGAGGAGGGCCATAATTGCAAATGACATTATGCGTAGGTTATGCAGACGGTGTGGTGTGGAATTCGTGGACGTGTGGAATGAGTTTGAAGGGCGAAAGGACTTATACAAGATGGATGGCCTGCATTTGAATGGACTTGGTGTGCGGAGACTGGAAAGAGTGTTGCTGAATGAAGGGAAAATGGATGTGCAAAACCAGGGAAACTAGAACTACCAAGGAGGGGGGGGGATGGATATGCAGACATCAGTGAGACAGATGAGTGTAAGAATGTATATAATGTACCCGAGCCAGCACTAAGGACAAAAAATGGGAATGGGTCATTTAGAATAACGTATCAATATAGGGGTGGGACTAAGGGATCACTGCATTTCATGTATACTAATGCCAGGAGTATTAGGAACAAGAAGGAAGAATTTTTGGCCTTGATTGGCTCTTCCTGGCCACAGGTTATTGGCATTAGTGAAACATGGCTGACGGAAGAAGATATAGTTAGTGGGATAGAATGTGTAGGTTATAGTGTGTTTAGGAGGGACAGAGAGAATAAAATGGGGGGAGGGGTATTATTGATGATAGCTGATGAACTGCAGCCAAGGAGAATTGAAGTTGTATCACAGGATAGTGAAAGGATCTCATTTGAGGCTATTTGGTGTGAGATTGAGACTGACAGAATAAAATATACAGTTGGGTGCTGCTATAGACCAGGTGATGGAATAGATGGTGGAGATAATATGCATAGGGAAATTGATGAAATGAGTGGAAGGAGGGTAATTATTATGGGAGATTTCAACTATGGTAACATTGATTGGAAGGAGGAGAGGACACATGTGAGGAAGGAAAAGGATTTTATTCAATTATTAAGGGATAACTATCTGAGACAGCATGTAATTGAAAATACTAGGGGTGTGAGAGTGCTTCACCTGGTAATAGCATCTGAGAATTTAACTGTAATGAATATGACCATGTTGCCACCTATTGGTGAGAGTGATCATAAGTTCTTGACCTGGGAGGTGGCTAAAGGTGTGGAATTTTCAATTAAGACAGGGTATATGTGGAATTATCGTGCTGGCAAGTATGATAAGCTTAGGAGATTGCTTGGATCAGTGCCATGGCATGTACAACTGCAAGGGCTGGACGTCGATAGAGCATGGGAAGTGGTCAAGGAGCATTTACAGGAGGTAATGGCTGATTGTATACCTAGGGTCCGAATAGTAAAACAAGTAGGGGTTAAATGGATGAATAACACCATTAAGCTTGAGCTGCAAAAAAAGAAACAACTGTGGAGGGAATTTAAAGAAAGGGGTGACCTGCAGGCACACGAACGGTATAAAGTGCAGGCCAGAAAGGTAACAAGTGTGGTAAAAAAAGCAAAAGCGGATTATGAAAGGAAACTAGCTATGCAAGCAAAAGAGAATCCCAAACAGTTCTTTCAATATGCTGCAAGCAAGAAAAAAACTGTACATGGCAAAATGATTTTAAGGAATGACGATGGTAAGGAGGTCACTGAATCAGTCGATATAGTCAAGTTACTGAGCGCGCACTTTGCAAAAGCATATCATCCAGGTGGTGACATTGAAAAAATGAAGGAACCATTAGTTTATACGGGAATAGTGATGAATGAAGTGGAGGTGACTAGTCTATTACAGAACCTTAATGTGAACACATCTGTGGGATTGGATGGTATACCGGCACGGGTCTTGTGTGAAGCGGCTAAGGAATTATCAGTGCCCTTGACCATGTTGTTTAATCTGAGTCTCAGGTCTGGTTTAGTCCCGAAGGTGTGGAAAGAGGGGAAAATAGTTTCACTGCATAAAGGAGGATCCAAGACTACGGTTGCAAATTACTGACCGATCAGCATATCAGGAGTCGTTGTCAAGGTCTTGGAGAAATTAGTCAAAGGAAAAATACAGGAATGGATTGATGAAAATGAGATACTGTACAGGGGACAGCATGGCTTTGTGATGGGTAGATCATGCTTCAGTAACTTACTCAAGTTTTATAACAAGGTGACGGCTGAACTGGATAAGGGAAATGGGTTTAGAGTGATACTGCTGAACCTGGCAAAGGCGTTTGACAGGATACCACATGGAATACTAATCTGTAAACTACAACATATGGGAATGGATATAGGGTTGGTGAGATGGATAGGTGGTTGGTTGATGGAGAGATATCAAAGAGTAGTTTATTCAGAAGTAGAGTCCAAAAGACGGCCTGTGACTAGTGGTGTGCCACAGGGTTCTGTTCTTAGACCACTGCTGTTTAATCTGTTCATTAACGATATAGGGAAGAATCAAAGTGGAACAATTCATTTGTTTGCTGATGATGCAAAGTTGGGTAGGGCAATAGTGAATGCAGAAGATGTCAAAGTCTTGCAGGATGACTTAGATAGATTGGAGTTCTGGGCTACGGAGAATGGATGTCAATTTAATGTGACAAAATGTAAGGTTATGCATTTTGGGGTGATAAGATTAGCAGCAGTATACCACATTGGTGGAACTGTACTCCAAGAGATTGATGAGGCCAGGGACTTGGGAGTGTTGGTGGATAGGGAGATGAAGTTTAGGGGGCACATTGCAAAAGTAGCTAAATCAGCTCATCAACTCACTTGGTTGTTGAAAAATACCTTGACGAGCAGAGACAAGCAAGTTATTGTACCTCTGTACCGAGCCTTGATAAGACCTCATCTCGACTACTGTGCCCAGATTTGGTCACCTCGGTTTCTTCTTGATGGGGAGGAGGTGGAAAGGATCCAGAGGCGAGTGACTAAGATGATAACAGGTCTATGGAATGAACCATATGAGAACAGGTTGAAGATTTGTGGGTTGCAGAAACTAGTTGATAGGCAGAAAAGGGGAGATATGATTGAGACATTCAAATTGCTAAAGGGATTCTATAAGATTAATTCAGAGGATATTTTTGAGATCAGGACTGGTGGTGGGAGAACTAGGGGACACCTATGGAAGCTGGGCGAGAGTGTGGTTAGCAGGGGTGTTAGAGCTGGGTTCTTTACCTTTAGAGTGGTAAATGAGTGGAATAAGCTGCCAGAGTCTGTTGTGGGTACTATGACGGTGAACGAGTTCAAGACAAGGTATGATAGATGCTGTGAGAATGTAATCGCATAGTTGTGTGGACATGATGTTTAGGGCCTCCCTCGATGAGTCTAAGGACTCCTGGAGTCGCCCGAAATAATAATAATAATAATAATAATTAGATACTCACTTTGTATCAGGATAATTTAGCAATGCATTTCTTTGTCCACAGTAACTGAACTGCCAGGTATATACAACAGAACTATCACAAATTATTTCCATTCCTTGTGATCTTTCCTTACCTGAGACCCAAGTTATACAAACATGCCAAGTCAATTTGGCTGAACATTCCTTTAGTGTACATGCTGATATTCCATCTGACCCTATTGCCAAATTTTGAGCTGGGTTATGCAACAACGCTTGAACCTCATTCTCATGCACCTCTATCTCTTCATCCAGTGTAGTGGTAGCACTGTACACCATTTACATACACCTGGTTCATAAATTTTATCAAAGTGAGCACTCATTATTTGAACAGTTTCATCAGCTTCTGACTCACAGGTACCACCAGCATTTACTAAAGTTATTCTTCCACATTCATTTTTTTCTTTTACTTGCAGAATTATCATCATCATCAAATTCCTGAAAATATCCTCAAGGATGTATAGGATCTTATGATAGTACTACATTAAACATTACATCATTAACTTTCTATCAACAATATTCCTTCTGATTTGGCTGTTATCTTTCAACATTCCAATATTATCAGATCTTATATTTCTCTCTTCTAAGACACTTTTTATTGTATCAATCCTGTAGCTAATCTTTCCTCTTCCATTCTGTTTAAGTGGCCATACCACCTGAAAGTATCTCTGCTAACACATTCTTGAATGCTAACAATGTCAAGTTCTTTCCTGGCATCCTCATTTTTAATATGATACTGCCTCTGCTACCATCTGTTCAGTCCCCCAATCTTTCTCAGGACTCTCATATCTGTGGTCTCCAGTCTTTGATCAAGAGTTTTATTTCTAACCTGGTCTCATATCCATTAGTGTTAAAATTGGTTTCAACTTACTTATAGAATAACAATAAGATTATTTGGGGTTGCCTTTAGCTTGCACAGTCAATTTCCTTTCATACTCCGATTTAGCTTTCAGAACTATACTGATAATTTTTCTGTCTTGTACTTTAGATATTTCATAACTTCTCTTACTCTTAATCTCATGATATTCCTTCTATATCAACTTCTTCTTATGGATCTCTTGCTTAATAAGATTACACATCTATTTCACTCCCCTCCCCTGTTTATTCCTCAAACCTCAGGGACATATACTGTGTCCCTCAGGTTCAAAGCTTCCCATTCATTAACTGATAACATAGGAGCAAAGATAGCATTCTCCCTGAATTTGTCATAATATCTAGCTTTGTATGTCACCATGTAACTTGTCCTAATTGGAACATCATAGTTAGCTACTTCCCAGGACAGTACAGTATGATCACTGTTACCAGCTGGTAGAAAAACAGTTATGTTATTAACCAAAATCCCCTTCTGATGCTATGATGAAATCTAGGACTCTTTGACCTACTCCTACTTTCACTTGCTGCTTGTTGAAGTTGTCTTGCAACTACTCAGTAAATTCTCCTTCATTCTTATCATGAGATTTCTCTTCTATCCAATCAATGTTTGGAGAATTTAAGTCACCATAATGATTACTCACTTTGTATCAGGATAATTTAGCAATGCATTTCTTTGTCCACAATAACTGAACTGCCAGGTATATATCAACATCCTTCCAAATATTTCATCCTGTTAATCTCCACTTCATACCAGATAGCCTCAAACTAACTATATGGGACATTGCTATTATTGTTTTCATGAGTTTCTACCTTAACTAGACACAAATCATCTGATATCATTAGTAGTAAATTTTCTCTTTCTGAGTGAAATATCCAGATGTAATAAGAATATTGGATGGAAATTTTTGAGTTAGTAAGTCTATCGTTTCCTTATGGAAAGTGTTAGTGAAGAGGGAGACAAAGTCAAAACTAATTATCACGTCTGTTTCCAACAGTTGAATGCCTTTTATTTTTGCTTGAAACTCTGTGAATTTATTTATTTATTTAGCGTATGGCTCACACATGAAAAGTTGCATTACATTAATTCTTAATATATATGGACATAATAATAGACATATGTACAATAATAAGACATAATACAGTCATAAAAGAGACACCCAAGAATAGGTTACAACTGTATGTCTACGTTGATTATCCAGTCAACTGCACTTGGTGTAGCATGGATGAAGTCTGACAGGTTTCCACTGTATGCACATTGGACACATTCTGCTGTAATATGATTAATTGTCTGGCAGGGTGATCCACAGTCGCACCTGGGTGAGGCAGTCATGCCCCATTTGTAAAGGTGGTCTGCACATCTGCCATGATTGGTGTGGATTCAGTTAAGGGTAGACCAAGTTTTCCGATGTAGGTCAGAACCCAAAGGCATCTATGGTGGGTCCACTAATTCATGGAAGACCCCTTTTGAAGTGTTACACCAGGACTCTTTCCACTTCTCCTTCATGTTGAAGCTTGTCTCTGCAAGATTTTTTGCTGTTAAGATTGGAGGGTGCCTTGACTTTAGCCTGTTTATTTCTAAGGGTGGGATGTCTTCGTGGATTGGAAGATTCTGGATTTCCATGATTTTGCTGTATTCATTT
This sequence comes from Typopeltis vanoorti, assembly GCF_054136105.1. Classification (NCBI taxonomy): domain Eukaryota; kingdom Metazoa; phylum Arthropoda; class Arachnida; order Uropygi; family Thelyphonidae; genus Typopeltis; species Typopeltis vanoorti. Next base: position 46,631,315 of record NC_143556.1, on the reverse strand, counting down.
AGAAGAAAGTTGGATCTGTGGATGTGTGGAGGTGGGATGTTGCTTAGCACTGGGAGCCAGTAGGTTGGGATTGATTTTACACTTCCAGAAATAAGACGCATAGTGGTGTTAAACTGAGCATCAACCAAATACGCATGGGCGCTGTTCAGCCATATGGGTGAGCAGTATTCAGCTGCAGAGTAAACGAGGCCAAGAGCAGTGCAGTGAAGCGTTGTTGCTGAAGCACTCCAAGTTGTTCCACATAGTTTTTGCAGTATATTGTTTCTTGTTTTTAGCTTGGATGCTGTGTTAATTAGATGTGGTTTAAAAGATAGAGTTCTATTCAAAGTGACACCCAGATATTTCAGGAACTGTTGTAGCATAGCAGCTTGTGGTTGAAGTAGACCATGAGTTCTTGTTAGCCTGGTTATTGTTCAGGTGGAAGCATGAAACTTCTGTTTTGCTAGGATTTGGGCATAATCTCCATTTTCTGAAGTATTCATCTAGGACTGCAAGTTGTTTGTTATTGTATCTTCCATTGTTGTAAAATTGGTGAGTCTGGTGGCTAGAGCAATTTCATCAGCATAACAAAACTTCTTGGAGGCTGTATTAGGCAAATCTGCGATGTATAAGTTAAAAAGGAGAGGGAGCTAGAACTGACCCTTGTGATAATCCATTATTCAGTGTTCTTTGATTACTTTTGTTCTCGTCCATGCACACTTGGAACAGGCTGTTGCTTAGCATGTTATCAATTAGTTTTACTATTGTTCTGCATGGGACTGTATGGAGCAACTTGCAGACTGCTCCATGCCTCCATACTGGAGAAGGAGCTGTGGTAAGATCTACAAAAGCTACAGCTGTTTTCAGGCATTGTTGGTAGGCTACCAACAATGTGTGTGTGGTGAGTGACAGCAGCATAGACGATTTGACATAAACGAAGCTGGATTCAGACATAAACGAAGCTGGATTCAGATGTAAACGAAACTGCTGATCACAGCAGCTTCGTTTACGTCTGCATCCAGCCTATTCCACCGGTACTTGTTCTGTTAGGGAGCAATTCTATTGAGGATGAGCCTTTCTAGGAGCTTATAACAGGTGCTAAGCAGGGCAATTGGTAGTTTTCTGGTTTGTTGCTGGTTTTAAGATGGGGATAATTTTTTCTCCTCTTAAACTCTTTCGGAAGTCTACCAGTCTGGAGGATGTCAGAGAAAAAGCAAGCCAACCAATGTCGAACTTTTTGGCCTGTCTTCAACAGGAAATCAGGATGAATTTCATCGAAACCTGGAGCCTTGCCTGGTTTCATATCCATTAGAGCAGTGTTAATATCTTCAAGTGTGAAAGGTTGCGAATATAAAGGGTCTGATGGTCTGTTATTTTTCAAATATGTAAGTTCTCTTTTTATTTGAAGAGTGTGTTGTTTGTCCTTGGTGGTATGTTGACAATATGTGATGCATATTGGTTAGGAGAAATAGCTGATTGTTCCCGGGCAGTTAGGGTGCCACTACCTAGTGTTTCTTAGAAGGCTCCATGCTTTTCTACTGGAGTGCCGAAAATCGAGTCTTTCTATTGTCTCAGTCCATTTCTTCTGTTTTGGCAGGTGTCAAGGCTGTGAATGAGTTCATCTGCAATGTCAGGATCACCACACTCTAGGTATTCTTGATACAGTTTATTACTGTCATCGTCCCATTCAGGGATATATTCCTTCTGGAAGCCTCTTGGTATGGTCTTCTTACCTACAGCTAATACAGCTCCCACAAATCTCTTGTAATTGTTGCTTGTTGGAGGGATCCAATGGAAATATTTGTCAAGATAGGCAGCAAATGTGTCCCAGTCGGCTTTCTGGAAGTTCCAGTGGGGACGTTGGATGGATTTGACAAGAGGTACCTGCAGACCTATTTCTAATATAATTGGTCTATGTTGGCTTCAGGGAAAGTTGGAGAGAATGTTTCTTCTCGATGTAGGTAACGATTGTCCATTGTTGTCTTGAGTGATGAAGCAGAGGTCGGGGTTGTACTCCCTGTACTTCAGATCCAAGCTGCTGATCTGAAGGAAGATCTATCTTTTGCATCGAAAATTAGGTGCATGTTGTGAATTTCTGCTCATTCAGTTAGAGTCTCTCTGCATTCATTGTTGGAAGCATATTTCCATAGCATGTGGTGGCTGTTAAAGTTGCCTACATGCATCGCAGGCTGGTTGTATACTGGTAGAACTTGTGGAGGCCATGCAGGGGGTTGATAGACATTGGTAATGGTTATGTTCCCTATCATAGTTGTTATCTGATGCATGTCGCCGACAATGCTAGTTGTAATGAGGTGGGAATCTGCTAGGGTACTACGTACATAGGTGGCAAGGCAATATGCATGATGGTAAGGGGCTCCAATGATAATGTAATCTGGAATTCAGCCCATGCGGTGGAGCTGATCCTCATCCTTACAGTGAGTCTCTTGGAGAAGAACAACGTCGACATTGTTGTCATATAAAATCTTTGAGAGGTATTCACATTTTGCTCTACATATACCCTCAATGTTAATTTTTCAAATTCGGACAACAGGTCCAATATTTCTAGTCATCTTACCCTTAAGAGAGCTAATTCGTGTGTTTGAGTTCATGTGTGTGCTGTAACCAGGAGATTGAGAAGATAGTCTGGTTGCCAAGTCACTCTAGGACTTTAGCATTATCCAGGGTGCATGAGGAAGCGAGCTAGAATTGCACCCCTACTCTGTGGAATTTTTAATTGATGAGGCTGAGTGGCCTATGAGAGGATGGAGAAGGTTAGATAAAATCTTGATAATTTGTAAGTCAGGCTGCTAATAGAATCCACGACGGGTCTGAGTGGAACGTTATTTTTGTAAAGTTTAGGTAAACTGTATATTCTAGGATGCCTAGCATGGTATGTCCTGAGTTTTTTTTTTTTATTGTTTCTTGATCTAAGGAAGTGGTTTTATTTAGTAACTTGTTTAGTTCCTTACTGCTTAATCAGTTACGAGTTTCTAAATATGAACTGGCAACAAATATTTTAAAAATCACAGAATTAGAAGCTGAGTTATCAAGTACGTTAAATCAAGAAGTTCTACAATTGATTACTAATATCTCAAAAAATGCAGGGATCTAAGCTTTTGAAAAAAAGTAATATTAATCTACATAAAAAATACCTTACTTTGTTAAATCGATCCAATGAAAATATCAACAAATTACTGACCGAGAAATCGGTTGTCAACTTATCTAGCCATCCACTAACAGAAGATGAATTAAATGTTCTAGCAAGAGTCATAAGTTTTCCATTTCACCTAAATGCATTCCATATTTAGATTTTATAGACAATATTGAAAGAAACATTGGCCATCTCTCCAATACTGAAGCCAATAGACTACGTTTTGAAATTGCAAAAATAATCTGGAGTTGCCCGTAATAATAATAATAATAATCATAATATTAATAATAATCTGTGATGCCAAACCTTCAGATTTGAATATTCCACCATCAGAATTGAAAGCTCTTACTTCTTTAAAATGTAATAGAAACATAATCATCACCAGAGCCGACAAGGGAAATACCACTGTTTTCCTAGATACCAATTCATATGACCGAAAAATGAATTTATTACTCCGAAATCGAAATACATATGCCTAACATGATTATGATCCTCATCATCATCATCATCATCAAATTCCTGCCATGTACCCTCAAGGGGTGTACAGGATATGACAGTACTACATGAAAAATTTACATCATTACTAACTTCCTATCTACAATTTTCCTCCAAATCAGTCTGTTACTTGTCAAGACTCCAACATTATCAGATCTTATATTTCTATCGTCTAAGGCACTTTGTACCGTATCAATCCACCTATATCTTGGTCTTCCTCTGGGTTGTTTTCCTGCCAACCTGGCAGAGAACACTTGTTTTGCTAATCTTTCCTCTCCCATTCTATTTAAGTGACCATACCATCTGAGATTAGCTCTGCTAACGCATTCCTGGATGCTGACAATGTCAAGTTCTTTCCTAATATCCTCATTTTTAATATGATATTGCCATTGATGCCATCTGTTCACGCCTATAATCTTTCTCAGGACTCTCATATCTGTGGTCTCTAGTCTTTGATCAGGTGTTTTACTTCTGACCCAGCTCTCAGATCCATAAGTTAAAACTGGTTTGAACACTGTCTTGTATACAGCTAATTTAGTGTTCCGACTAATTTCTCTCTTCCATATGAATTTATTCAATTGACTTCCCACCATACCAGCATTGCTGATTCTGTTGTCTATTTCTATATTTAATTTACCATCTTCAGTAAAAATCATGCCTAAATAGCTGAAATGTTTTACTTGTTCCACAGGTTCTCCATTCACAACTCAGTTGACATTTTCAATGATTCTGCCTATTTTCATTGTCTTTGTCTTTTTATTGCTGACCTTCATACCATATCTATTACAACAGCTATGAAAATACTTCCTTAGATCATGAAACAATAAAAAAACTCAGGACATACCATGCTAGGCCTTCTAGAATATACGGTTTACCTAACCTTCACAAAAATAACGTTCCACTCAGACCCGTCATGGATTCTATTAGCAGCCTGACTTACAAATTATCAAGATTTTATCTGACCTTCTCCATCCTCTCATAGGCCACGCAGCCTCATCAATCAAAAATTCCACAGAGTTTCATGCAAAAATAAAAGACATTCAACTGTTGGAACTTGACATGCTAATTAGCTTCAGCATTGCCTCCTTCTTCACTAATATTCTCCATAAGGAAACAATAGACTTGCTAACTCAAAAATTTATATCCAATATTGTTGGATTATTCAAATTTGTTATTATGTCTGAATACTTCACTTGGAAAGAGAAAATTTACAAGCAAGAGGAAGGAACAGCAATGGGGTATCCCTTATCACCAAACTTAGCCAACCTTTTCTAGAACACCTTGAAGAAAACATTTTCATGTTTAATCGTAAACCAAAAATCTGGCTATGATATGTCGATTACCTATTTGCAGTCTGGGGTCATTCTGAACAAGAACTACACTTGTTTCTAGATAAAATCATCAAGAAAACCATACAAGGAAGAGGAAGGAACAGCAATGGGGTATCCCTTATCACCAAACTTAGCCAACCTTTTCTAGAACACCTTGAAGAAAACATTTTCATGTTTAATCGTAAACCAAAAATCTGGCTATGATATGTCGATTACCTATTTGCAGTCTGGGGTCATTCTGAACAAGAACTACACTTGTTTCTAGATAAAATCAACCTTCTTCATCCTCAAATCAAATTCACGCCAGATAAAGAATCTCCACAGGGTATCTTTCTTTGGATGTACACATCCAAAGAAAAGAAGACAGTTCTATCTCCACTTCAGTCTAAAATAAGCCTACATTTTCAGGTTGCTATATTCACAATTCTTCGGCTCATTATCCATCTCAAAAATTTGCCATCATTAAATCATTAGTAACCAGAGCACACAGATTCTGCTCCTCCAAAGGATCTTTAAACCAACAATTGGAAATAATCAAAAACACAGCCATACAAAATGGATACGATCAAAAAAAACTCAAAAAATCATCAGTCACTTACCCACACATCAACCTAGACAAGAACAAGCCCGTAGGATTTCCATACCTTATGTCAAAGGCATCTCTGAACATCTTCAGAAATTATGAAGAAATATAAATTGGCTGCTACCTACAAACCAATCAACCAGATCTATAATTGGTTACCTTCTCCTAAAGACAAACTCTCACCTCTGATGCTACCTTGCGTTTACGAGGTCCCATGTTCCTGCAAATTGTCTTACTGTCGATAGACAGGTAGATCCATTAGCAAACGCATTTTGGAATATCGAGAACATATCAAACCTGATTAATCTGACTTCGCACAACTCAGAATTGAAAACCCAAACCTAAGAATCCATTGGAAAAAGACCAAACTTCTACATAGATCTTTATACAGACATGAACGTTTACAGATATCGGGAAGTTATTGAGGAGAGTGAAAGATAACAGCATGGTTGAATACTGGTATACACTACCATCCATGTTCCATGTTCCTGCAAATTGTCTTACTGTCGATAGACAGGTAGATCCATTAGCAAACGCATTTTGGAACATCAAGACCATATCAAACCTGATTAATCTGACTTCGCACAACTCAGAATTGAAAACCCAAACCATAGAATCCATTGGAAAAAGACCAAACTTCTACATAGATCTTTATACAAACATGAACGTTTACAGATATCAGGAAGTTATTGAGGAGAGTGAAAGATAACAGCATGGTCGAATACTGGTATACGCTACCACCATCAGCAAGTGCAAATTTTATGATTTAATCACCATCCCATGTTACTTCTTTTTTCTTATGTTCTAATTGACTTACTTTGTCATTATTATTATTATTATTCATTATTAACTTACCTACTTGTTCTTTTCTGCATCTTCTTATTCTGCTAATTTTTCTTATCCTGTCTGAATTTCTTTAATCTTTCTCAGCTTATTCTAATTCTCTGGTCAATTATCTCATAATTTGTTTTATTCAGGATATTTCAAATGTCAAGTTATCTTCAGTGATATTATCATCAACATAGGTGCTGCAAAGCTTCTCTCCAGCTGAACAAGGATTTCTATCTCCAGTATCTACATTAACTGTGCTTTGCATTATAGGATACTAAGGCAAGTGATGTGAAGTCATCAGCCTCTATATACGAGTTGCCCAGTTTTGAAGTTACTTCAAACTTTGTTTGCTTACAGTTGGATAAAGGATTCAACCAAGAATATAATTTCTTGTCATTGTTAATTTATAGTATAACCAAATGGCAAAACTTAGAACATCTTTCTCTAATCCAGAGTATTTTAATAATAATGTGCGACACCTTTTCGCTACTTGTATATGGAAATATGACTTCTGCATTACTTCATCACCTTGGTATTACAAGTGGGTATCTCAGAAGGTAACAATCCTTTTTAGGACTTCTACAGTAACGGATGGCAATGCTGTAGCCAGTGAAGTTTTAACTGAGGCTTGGCTATTGCCGTTACCCAGCCATGACTAGAGCTTTTAGCTCAATAACACCCCATCCACACAGATTTTCTTCACTCAGATGAAGGGATAAAGAGTCAAGGACTCAGTACATCTCCCAATCCTTTTAAGGACTTAAGGACCATGGTATCACTCAGAAGCAGCTCTGCCAAATGGCAGGCACCTCCCCCACCTAATGTACTTTTGTTCAGAAGTATTTGACGTGCTGAGATATGAGTGGCTCTGCTCAGGGATGGGCCTTTGCCTGTCTCCGAGTGGGACCACTGTTGAGTTCCTGGCTCTGCTCTGTGGTGGGGGGGGGGGTGCCTGCCATTTGGCACAGCTGCTTCTGAGTGGAACCATCACTGAGTAAAATGATCCTTCAGGTTTCTCACACTTGCTGAGTTTAGAGTGATCTCGTGGATCACCTGAATTTTTGGAGACTTCCCTTCACTTATATAGTGAAACCCATCTGGGTTGTGACCCTTCCCATAATGCATACCATTATACATGTCCATAAGGATATGTGCTCTTGCATTATGGGATATTAAGGCAAGTAATATGAAGTCATTAGCGTCTATATATGAGTTGCCCAGTTGTGAAGTTACTTCACAAGCAAACTTCATTTTCTTACACTTGGATAAAGGATTAAATCAAGAATATAATTTCTTTGCATCTTTAATTTTGAGTAAATGTAGTTTTCCTTTTTTGTCCCACATTCCCTTTTTCTGTCAGGAGAAAATGTACCTGTCTCCCTAAACCCCTTTAAAATCGCATTAACCTCCCTACTGGCTGAGGCAAATGAAATAGTGAGACCAAATTGCACTTCTTATCCATGTTATGCAACAGGTTTTACAGAATCTTATTCAGATTTAGCTGGACATGTATAGACGTCATGACTGGTTGGGGGATTAATAGTACCCAAACTAACACCACACCCATTGGCAATTTGTCTTTCAGTCATGGATGTGTGCTGAGAAAGAGTACATATTTTTGAATGCTTTCTTGGAGATATATCCATTTTATAGCTACACAAAATGAATAAAACATTATGAATATCAACTTATTTACACTATTATTATTATTATTATTATTATGTGACACATCCAGGGAGTCCAAGGACTCATCATGGGAGGGCACACTACTCTACTTCACTAAATACATCTCATCCTCTCCAATACTACTTAATTCTGAAACTATGACACTACTATCATCAGCGCTATCTATCACCCATCATCACCAACAACAGTATTTTTTGTTTGTAAATTGCATGTATTCTGAAGGCCGATTTTTCTGTATACAGGATGAAAAACCCAAGTTTCGGGAGAAAAAACCCTGCTACTACCGTATACACTACCACCTATTAAAAATGCACAACACTATTAATAAACATCACAGAGACAGTTAAAACTCGCAGCACTCAACCAAAATAGTGAACTAAAATCAAAACCAAAATTAATTTGAAGTGAAACAAAAACTTGATGAAAATTCAGCTTTTTGGGATTAATTTGTTTGAAACTGTATGCACTTTGAGGTAAAATGTTACTTGCTGTATTGCATGTAATCTTTTTTACATGCTGATAAAATAGATTATACTATGAATTTAAGGGTGTAATGGATAGAGATTTTAAATTCAAGGGATATATTGTAAAAACTGAACAATATTACAAAGGATCACTTAGATGTTGACAAATATACTGACAAGTAGGGACTGTTTAGTTATTGTCATTCTTGAATAAGCTTTTAATAAATCACATATGGGCTTTAATAAATTTAATTTAATCCTTTACCCAAGTGTAGGCAAACAAAGCTTGCGTTTGAAGTAGTTCAGGACTGAGGCAATTGGTAGTAAAGGTGGACCAAGGTCTCATCACTCCTTGTCTTAGCATCTCCTATAATGCAAAGTACATCTCCTTGCAGACATGTACAGGGTGTTCGGGATAAATTTGACATATTTATAATTAATTATATTTTTCTGTAAGTTACATGTATTAACACACACTTCTCTTCATTTAAAAGTTTGGACCCTTCTTCATTCATATACAAGATGTCAGAAAGGATGGATAGCTGGAACCCACCTGAATCATGGAAGAGAATAACTTGTATCATGATGATTCGTGCCCGCCATCAAAATAAGGATATTACGACTGCTGCCCAATGCTCCCTGAATACAGTAAAAACAATCAGGCATGAACTAGAGACTTGCAATGGTGACTACGAGGATGTAGCAAGAAGAAAGTTCCCTAGCAGACGATCTGATTGCGTTCGTACAGCAGAATTCCTCGCAAATCTGCAGGAACAGGTGTTGAAGAACCCTGGCATTGGAATTCGGGCTTTGTTCGTGGAGTTGCTAACTGTAGTCAAGCCCTGGATAACAAGGGTAGCCAATGGTAGGCCGTATGTATGGCAGCAGGATTCGGCCCCTTGCCACACCTCTGGGAAAAGTCAAAAATGGTTGTCTGAAAATTTCTACGACTTCACCAGTCCAAATGTTTGGCCTTCAAACTCCCCAGACCTTAACCCCATGGATTATTTTGTATGGGGCGCAGTTGAAAAAGACACCAATCGCACTTCCAGTAATACAAAAGCCCAGTTAATGGATAAAATTAAAACAGTTTTTGCGGCCCTTCCCAGGGAGACTGTTGCATCAGCTTGTTCGAGGTTCCAAAGCAGAATTGAAGCTGTGATCGATGCTAATAGTGGTTATTTTGAGTAAATCTTGTTGATAGTATTGTAATTAACTCTGCCTGTAATGTTTTTTTGTCAATTCATTAAATTTAATAGATACAAAGAAGATTTTCTTTTTCCTTACGAAACTGTCAAATTTATCCCGAACACCCTGTATAAAGCTATGCATTAAGGAAAGGGCCACTACCCAGACCTGTTTCGACCTTTATCGAGGTCTCATCAGTGGGAGGCACACCTAGAAGTAGTGATACTAAGGCAGAAGCAAAGGAGAGGTCATGTTTACTTATACGAGTTGCCGAAAGGTGTACCACCTTATTATTACTTTACTCTGGATTTAGAGAAAGATATTGAAAGTTTATTTTCCACTTGGTTAGACTATAATAAATTTATTTTAATCCTTTATCCAAGTGTAAGCAAACAAAGTTTGCACCTGAAGTATCTTCAGGACTGGGGCAACTTGTGGTAAAGGTGGACCAAGCTCTCATCTCTCCTTGTATCAGTATCTCCCATAATGCAAAGCACATCTCCTTGCTGACATGTATAATGCTATGCATTAAGGGAAGGGCCGCTACCCATACCGGTTTCGACTTAACACGTTTGCTGCCATGCTACTCGGGCATAGTTTGTTCCCATATACCAAGCAATTTCACTTCTTCAAGGTCAGTATGGGTAATCTCATTGTCAGCAGTAATCGACATAGGAGTATATTTGTAGCTGGCTTGTGACGCTCATATACCAACTATGAGTATACTCATAGTTGGTAGCGAACGTAATAATGTATAGCATTATACATGTCCGCAAGGAGATGTGCTTTGCATTATGGGAGATACTGAGACAAGGAATGATGAGAGCTTGCTCCACCTTTATTACGAGTTGTCTCACTCCTGAACTACTTCAGGCACAAACTTTGTTTGCCTACACTTGGGCAAAGGATTAAACTAAATTTATAATAGTCTAATCAAGTAGAAATTAAACCTTCAACATCTTTCTCTAAATCCAGAGTAATTTAATATTAAAGGGAGACACCTTTTGGCAACTCGTATAGGTAAAGATGACTTCTCCATTGCTTCCACCTTGGTATCACCAACCTGGGTCTGGCTCCCACTGATGAGACCTCAATAAAGGTCGAAACCGATCTGGGTAGTGGCCCTTTCCTTAATGCATAGCTTTATACATGTCTGCAAGGAGATGTGCTTTGCATTATGGGAGATAATGAGACAAAGTGGAAAATAAACGTCAAACATCTTTCTCTAAATCCAGAGTAAATTAATAATAAGGTGATACACCTTTTTGCAAATCGTATAAGTAAATATAACGTCTCCATTGCTTCTGCCTTAGTATCACCACTTCTGGGTTTGCCTCCCACTGATGAGACTTCAGTAATTCCAAGGGTGAGAAGGTTAAATAAAGTAGGTGTGAGATGGATGAATAAAGAGATTAAGCATGTGATACAGAGAAAAAGGGCATTGTGGAGGCATCATAAGAGAAGTGGAAGTAACCAATTTCATGAGGTCTACAAAGACCAGGCAAGGAGGGTGACTTGGTTGGTGAGAGTAGCTAAAGAGAGGTATGAACAGCAGTTAGCTAATGAAGCCAAAAAAGAATCCTAGGGAGTTCTTTCGACAGCTGTTGCAGAATGTGTGGTGGAGATACTTAACGAGCAGTTCATAAAGATCTTTCAATCTTGTGAATGTGACTTCATGGAGAGATTGAGAGAAGTTGATGATGGGGAGGAGAGACTGACTATAAGTGAGCAAGAGGTGTTTGGGGAGTTGAGTAAACTAGATGTAAATAAGGCTGTGGGACTTGATAATATATCACCACGTATTCTGAAGGAATGTGCCAGAGAGTTGACACCTGCCTTGACATATTTTTTTAATACGAGTCTTGCACTTGGTCAAGTTCCTAAAGAGTGGAAGGAGGACAAGATTGTGCCACTTCATAAAGGAGGTGATCGAACTCAAGCACCAAACTATAGGCCTATCTCTGTGTCAGGTGTTGTGGTTAAGTTGTTGGAGAAGCTTGTGAGAACTAGGATCCAGAGTTGGGTTGACAACAATGGTATAATCTTTGATGGACAGCATGGATTTGCTAAAGGGAGGTCGTGTTTTAGTAATCTACTTACTTATTACAATAAAGTGACTGCTTCCTTGGACAGAGGAGAAGGATACACAGTAATATACCTGGATTTCACAAAGGCTTTTGATAGAGTACCTCATGATAAGTTGACAGTCAAACTAGAGCAGATGGGGTTGGATATTAGATTAGTGCATTGAATTGGAGACTGGCTATCTGATAGGTATCAACAAGTTATGTATGGGGGTGTGATATCAAGGAAAAGGAAAGTCACTAGTGGAGTGCCTCAGGGGCCTATTTTAGGGCCATTACTATTTAACTTGTATATTAATGATATTGGCGAAGATTTGGATGGAGATATTTGGTTGTTTTCAGATGATGCAAAGTTGGGACAAACCATAAAGGGCAGTGAAGATGTTGTGGCCTTGCAAGAAGGCTTGAATAAATTGAGTGATTGGGCAAGCAAATGGGGATGTGAGTTCAATGTTGCAAAATGTAAGGTTTTCAAATTTGGAAAACAAAGATGGGATGCAGAATTTATGCTTGGTGAGAATATATTGCTGGAGGTAGAGAAAATAAGAGATCTTTAGGTGATAGTGGATAAGGATCTAAAATTTAGGGGACACATCGCCAAAATTGTGAAGACAACACAAAGACTTCTGGGAATGATGAGGAGGACACTGACGTGTAGAAGTAGGGAGATTCTTGTTCCATTGTATAAGGCTTTGATTAGGCCACACATGGACTATTGTGCCCAGATTTGGTCACCGGGTTTTCAGAAGGATGAAGAGATGTTGGAAAGGGTCCAAAGGCGACTGACTAAGGTAGTTTCTGACCTCTGGAATGTTGAGTATGAAGAAAGATTGAGAAGATTTAATTTGCAGAGTCTGGTGGAGAGAAGGAAGAGTGGGAGATATGATAGAGACCTACAAGTTGGTAAGGGGTTGTTATAAGATCAATGGTGGAGAAGTTCTACAGAGAATAGTGGGAGATCAGGGGAGAACCAGAGGTCATCCCTGGAAACTGTATAAAGAGGGTGTGAGTAGGGGAGTGAGAGGCAGGTTTTTTTTTGTGTGGAGTTGTAAATGATTGGAACGCCTTGCCTGAGAGTGTGGTGTCTGCAAGGAGTTTGAGTGTGTTTAAGACACGGTATGATGAGATGTGTGTGTGATAAAAGGACCTCCCAGATGAGTCTTTGACTCCATGAGGTCTTGGGAAATAATAATAAAAATAATAATAATAAAAAAGGTCAAAACCAGTCTGGGTAGTGGCCCTTCCCTTAATGCATAGCTTTATACATGTCTGCATGAGATGTGCTTTGCATTATGGGAGATACTGCGACAAGGAGTGATGAGAGCTTGGCCCACCTTTACTATGAGTTGCCTCAGTCCTGAACTACTTCAGGCGCAAACTTTGTTTGCCTACACTTGGGTAAAGGATTAAACTAAATTTATTATAAACTAACCAGATGGAAAATAAACTTCCAACTCATATTTGCTTCTTTGTTCAGATGTGGTCATCTGGGTTTCTTGGAATGAGAAATCGTTGAGAAGAATTGGAATCTGGTAACCAAGATGGGAACAGATCTGTAGAATACTCCCCATAAGAAGAAATTAAAAGTTTGCAGATTGCAAAATTTGGTTGTTGGATAGAAGAGAGGAGTTATGGTAAAAAGATATATGTTACTGATGAGGATTAATAGGATAGAAGTAGAAGAAATTATTTTTGTTATCAACAGATGTCCATGGAATCAAGTCACACAAACTCAGACAAAAAGATCATGGAATCATGCCTTAAACCTGTTCACAATTTTTGAACTCACCATGCTCTCATGCAGTGCATTACATTCATGAACTCTCCATACAAAGAACCCCCTCTTCTCATTCCCTTGCTCGCATTCCTGTTGAAAAATTTTAAAAATTTCAACACATGATAGGAGAGTGAGAACAAGATATGAGGTCTGGAAGTTAAGTTACAATGTGGTGTAGTAATGATGTGAGGACTAGATTTCTTGCTTAGAGGGCTATAAACAAGTAGAATTGATTGCTGGGCATAGTTGCAAGTGCATTATCAGTTTAAGAAGGCATAATAGGTATTATGTGAAGAAGGCAAAACTGGAATATGAGAAGAGATTGGCACTAAGTTCCAAAGAAATCCTAGGGAATTTTTTAGCTATGTGGCCAGTAGGCGGAAAAACAATTGTGGAAGAATGACATTGCGGGATAAAAATGGGAATAGAGTGACTGATGCAGAGGACATAGTTGAGTTGTTCAGTGAGCATTTTATTGGAGTACTTCATCCTGGAGGAGGTTTTAATACTAGAGCAATAGGGCAGGATCAGGGTTTAGAGGTGTAAGAGAAGAGTGTGTTCCATATACTGAGTGCTCTGGATACCAATAAAGCTGTTGGACCGGATGGTATTTCACCACAGGTTTTGAGAGAATGTGCTAAAAAACTGACAGCTCCATTGACCTGGCTTTTCAATAAAAGTCTGGCTGAAGGAAAGGTACCCAGGGAATGGAAAGAAGGCAAGATAGTTCTGCTGCATAAGGGCGGTAGCAGACTGGAAGTGTCTAATTATAGGTTTGTTTGTGTGCCATCAGTAGTTGTTAATGTCTTGGAGAAATTAGTGAGGGATTATATACCGTGTTGAGTAGATGAGGGTAATGTTATCTGTGAGAATCAACATGGATTTGTTAAGGGGCATGCTCTTGCTTTAGTAATATGATTGTCTTTTATAATAAAGTGACAAGAGCAGTTGATGAGGGAAAGGCATATACTGCCATTTTTTTTTGGATTTTGCAAAGGCATTTGACAGGGGTGCCACATGATAAGCTGATATTTAAGTTGCAGCACATGGGTTTAAATGTTGGAGATTAGTCAAATGGATCCAGGATTGGCTAACTGATAGGTATCAGAGAGTTGTGTATGAATGGGCAATATCAAGGAAGCAGAAGGTTACAAGTGGGGTTCCACAGGGCTCAGTACTGGAACCTGTATTGTTCAATCTTTATATCGATGATATTGTCAATGGATTGCAAGAGGACATTCGGTTCTTTGTGGATGATGTGAAGTTGGGAAGGGTTATGAATAATAGTGCATATGTGGCAAACCTGCAAGAGGATTTGAATAAACTAGACAAATGGGCAAATAAATGGGGTTGTCGGTTCAATGCAGCAAAATGTAAAGTCTTGAGGTTTGGGATCCATCGATGGGAGGATGTGTACTCGATTGGAGGAAATAGGGGAGACAAGAGATCTGGGGGTGATGATTTTGATAGAAAACTGAAATTCAGGGAGCATATTGCAAAGGTGGTGAGGTTAACTCAAAGGATTGCTGCAATACTGAGAAGGACACTGACCTGCAGATATAAAAGCAGTGTCATTTTTTGTATAAGGCCCTGATCAGACCACACCTAGACTATTGTTCTCAGATTTGGTCCCCAGGATTTGAAGGGGATAAATTGACTGTGGAAAGGGTACAGAGGTGGATAACAAAGATGGTTTCAGGGCTGTACAATATGAGTTATGAGGATCGACTGAGGGAATGTGGACTGCAGAGTTTGATGGATAGAAGAAGGAGAGGTGATATGATTGAGACTTTTAAACTGTTGAGAGGGAGTTACAGGGTAGACATTGGAGAGTTCTTTCACTTGGTGGAACTGCGGAAAGGAGCGATGAAAAGGGGCCATCCCTGGAAGTTACGAAAGGTGGCTGTGCACAAGAGAGTGAGGAGTGGTTCCTTTGTGTGGGGGTAGTTGAACCTTGGAATGCATTGCCTGAGAGAGTGGTTGGAGTGGGGATGGTTAATGGGTTCAAGGAGTGGTATGATAGACTTTGTATTTCCTAAAAACGACCTCCCACGTAGAGGCTTTTGACTCCATGGATTCCTGGATAATAATAATAATAATAATTGTATGAGCCTCTTGTTATGAGTCTTAAGACTTTATGAAGATACCCTATTAATAATAATAATAATAGTCAAATTTCATCTGCCATTAAGCCATTTATTAATAACAGTTTGAATTATTTTCAATAAAGATGATCTTGTTAAAACAAAAATTGAACAACTCAGAAGCTTCTTGTGTACATCCTGTGTCCCAGATTAAAATTCCATTAAAATAGGGTGGATCTATTGCAATATATGATTTTGACACCTTTTCCACCTTTGCTTCCTTGCAAAGTTTGATTGAAGCAGAAACTCAAAAGACTTAAACCAACATTTTTTTAAGGATTCTAAATGGCAAATTTTCATAAAATTCATTCAGCAAAAGTTAGAAAAAAGTGTGTGTAGACAGACAAAACAATCTTAAGTATTCTGAAAAGTGCATTTTGTAAGTAAATTATTTGATCTCATATGGTGGAGGAGGCAGCGTTTTCCCTCATGGAAACTCAGGTTTTACATCCTGCATAGGTGGGGTGATGTTTTGGATATGAGAAATAAACAAGCAAGGAAACAACAAATAATGTGATTGGACAGAAGGGAAATGTGAGGAGAGATAATGGGAAGTTATTGAGGAGAGTGAAATATAATAGCATGGCCGAAAAAGATGCTTTTGCTGAGGTATGACAATGGCAAGTTGAGAAGGAGAGCAAGTATCATAAACAGTATGTTGACAGAGCTGTTGGTGAAGTTTATTTGTGAGATGCATTTGAGGGAAGGATGAAATTGTGCAAAAGTGACATACTGTATTTAAATGAATTTGGTGTGACCTATCTAGAAAATCAGAGATGTGAACATGAGATCAGAAGAAGCAAGAGGAACAGATGAGACTGAAATGCTTGTGAATGGAGATAGGTAGTAGTAGTAGTAATGTGAGATGATGGTGAGGGAACATTAATGCAAATGGACAGAGAAACTGGAGAGGGGGTGAGTTAGAGTGGTTAGGAAGATACAGTATAATGAGATCAAATGTTGGAATCAATAGGGAATGTGTATGTGTGTATATATATATATATAGACTGTCAGCATGGGAATAGAATGGCCTGAGATGTAAGGGGTGGGGGTAACCAGGGCCGGTGGAAGCGGCCATGCGGTGCATGCGGGTGCCGCTGCTGGGGCACCGTTCATCAGTTCATTTTTAAGAAACAAAATTTTTATCATGAAAACAAAAAAAATCTTAGAATGATCAATATTGAAATAAATATTGGCCAGATACACCGAATAAAAATTTTAAAAAATGATCAGCCGGCTGTTTACAATATTGCAGCAAGAGCAGGCTAAATGCTTGCCTAAAGAATGTTGTGTCTACTGGTCTATCTAAAGTGAAATGGTGAACAGTTTTTATGTGCAGAAACGAAAATTTCATACAAAACATTTGTTGCTAGTTAACCAGTCATATGGTACGCATCTCGGTGGGCTACTGACAGTAGCGCAGTGCAGACTATTATTTCGTCTCTGTGTCATGTTGTTTCTTGTGGGTATAAAATAGAAATGGAATCAAAAATTAATAAAAAAGTTATCTGGTGCACAAGATCATAAGCGTCATGCTGCAAAAGAAGCAGATGTTAAGAAACAAACTGGGGCTCTTAATAAATTTGTTAAAATATTAATATATTCTGATGCAGATTATAACCAACTCGATACATCAGAAATCAGTTGAAGAACCATGTACATCATCCAGTTTACATAAGTACTATTGCAACTATTGAACAAGATAACAAGATACATGATTTAAGTGAAAAATAGTTAGGAGATGATTTAGTTGTAGTTGACCACGAAACTAACACATTGTTAGTCTCTGTAGATTTAATTTGTTTTAATTAAATAGGGCCTGTTCAAAAGAAAAATATAATATATCCCAGAGATACATATGGTCATAAATTTGGTGATGTATTATAATTGAAAAATGGAAAACGGTGACCTCGTGCCAAGAACATGGCTCATTTATTCCAAAACTTTAAATTCTGTTTTTTGCTTTTGTTGCAAACATTTCGCACCTTCCAAATCAAGTAGTCTTGTAGAAGGCTATAACGATTGGAGAAATGTAAGTACAACTTTGCATATACATGAGACTAGTTTAACTCACATGAAAAATTTCTTAAAATGGAAGGAAGTTGATAAAAATTTAAAAAACAAAACTGCTATTGATTGAAAGACTCAATGGAAAAGAAACATTGGAGGAGTGTTTTAGAACGCTTGATTGAAATTATAAAATTCCTTGGTAGCTAAAATTTAACTTTTCGCGGATCATCTGATAAATTATATGAAAGGAATAACGGGAATTTTTTAAAATTAGTCAAACTGTTTGCGAAGTTTGATCCCGTTATGGAAAATCATGTTGAAAGGACCCTACAATGAAACAACAGAGTACACTATTTAAGTAAAGACAGTCAAAATGAAATATTGGAAACTTTAAGTAATGCAATCAGGGATACAATTTTATTATCAATTCTAAAATCTAAATATTATTCCATAATTTTAGACTGCACACCTGATGCAAGTAAAACAGAACAAATGACCATTATTATTCGCTTTGTTTCCTGTGACAATGGAATTGTTAAGATCAGGGAAAACTTTTTAGGTTTTGCAGATATATCAGATTCCACAGGACGTGATTTATGCACAACAATAATGGAACAACTGGAAAAATGGAACATTCCAATTGAACATTCACCAAGACATGCAAGGTCAAGGGTATGACAATGGGGCAAATATGAAAGGGAAAAAATATGAGCGCCAAAATTTGCTTTTAAACAAAAATCCTCGAGCTTTTTACGTGCCATGTGCTGCTCATACTCTAAATTTAATCATTAACGATTCAGCCAAAGTGAATGCAGATACAATTAGTTTCTTTGCAATTATTCAAGAAATATACAATTTCTTTTCATTCTCTTACAAACGTTGGGCAATCCTTTTAAAGTTCGTAAAAAAATTAACATTGAACCAGCCATCAGATACACGATAGGAAAGTAAAATTAATGCAATCCACCCTCTACGATATCAGTCACGAGAAATTTATGATGCACTTTTTGAAATTTTAAATAATGAAGATTTTAATAAAGAAACTTAGCATAAAGCATAAACATTATAAACATAAATAAAGGACTACAAATTTATTTGCTCTCTTATAACTAGGCGTGATTTACTTAACAGAATAAACCCTGTGAGTAAAATGCTTCAAGACAAAAATATGAACATTAGACTTGCTTTAGAATCTGTCTAAAACTTAAAAATATTCTTACAAGAGTATCGATCAGATACAAATTTTAAAGAAGTTCTAAAACAGCAAAAGAACTGAGTGAAGAGACAAGAATTTAAAACTGGTACGGAAGTCCGATGACGAAAGAAGACACGGCAATTTGACTACAAGCATCATGACGAAACGCCACAATCGCCAGAAGATAAATTTACAGTGAATGTGTTTTATACTTCTAGACATTGCAATGTGTTCGTTAATAGAACGTTTTGAACAACTAAAAACATATTATGATAATTTCAGTTTCTTGTATAGATTACTACAAATTAATAATGAAGATTTACGAAAAAATTATGATGATTTAGAGATTCTCTTGAAGGACGGCGACAATAAAGACGTAAATGCAATAGAACTATATGACGAGTTATGTACTTTCCAGGATATTTTTCGGAAGGATAATTTAAATATTCAAAACCCTTTCGATATTCTTAATTTTATTTTGTCCAATGATTTATCTTTCCCTAACTTTTCAATTGCTTTAAGAATACTATTAACCTTACCTTTTAGTGTAGCAAGCGGTGTACATTTCCTTTCCAAGTTGAAATTGATTAAAAGTAGGTTTTTTAATTTAAAACCTACTTAAGAACAAGTATGTCAAAAAAAAGGCTTGTTAGTTTGGCGTTAATGGCTATTGGAAATGATATATGTGCAGAATTAGATGTTAAGACCATTATTTCTAATTTTATGAATATGCAATCAAAAACCTAAAATTTTAATTTAAAAAAATGTCAAGTATATTTATGTAATTTAATTTATTTTCTGTTATTCTGTAAAGATGTTATTTTTTGAATACTTATATTAAAAATTATTTCAGAATTATTTTCTTATTTTCTCATCTATCTTGAGTTTCTTTTATTTTCCTAAAAGATAGTTCCACTTATAAAAATTATTAAAAAATATTTACAAGTTACTAAGAATTTAGTAACTTATAAAATGAAAGAATTTTTTAAACTTTAGTTCAAATAAATGCTAACTTTAATTAAAATTCATTTTAATTTTGTTAGCGATTCGGGTCGGTGAGAAGGCTATAACCCCTGTATCATTATATTCAACAATTAAAGTGAAGTGGCTTTGTCAAAATTTGCTTTAACTTTTGAGAATTTTTTGAATATTCGGGTTTTTAACGATTATTCTGCTTAGTTAACGCCCGCGGTTCGAAAAACAACGTGTGACTGTTCTGTCAAAATTTATTCAAGAAATTTCAAATAATTTAAATTTTTATTATCGTAAAAGAACCACACAAGCCCGGATCGTTACAGGGGCGCTTAGATAGACATTGCATGCGGGCGGCAAAGACCCTAGCGCTGGCTCTGGGGGTAACCGAGGTAAGTGGTGACAGAGGTGATCAGGCATACATGCCAAGAAATCACAGCTGAGAGTTGACATGGGCAGGACTGGTTGTAGATTTAAAGATGAATGTCTGTGTTTATTTATGAATGCTAGGAGTATTAGAAATAAGGAAGACAAAATTGTTTCACTGATCAAGTTTATTAACTCAAAAACTATTGGAATAAATGAAACCTGGTTGGATGAGGATGATATCCTGATGGGATAAAAATGGAAGGTACAATGTTTTTCATGAGGATAGGAAAGAGAAAAGGAAGGAGTAATGGGGAGGAATGTTGTTGATCATAACAGGGGAATGATATCTGCACAAGGTGGAGATGCAAAGGGGAAATATCAGCAATGATCAGATAGCTAGGAATAAGGAAAATGAATTTTCTAATTATTTATTCTTATTAATAAAGTCTTAGATCTTAGCATATATCAGATGATGTGCTTATGAATCAGGTATCACATTTCCCTATAGTTGGTGCAGGTCAGCAGTGAGCTATAAGGGGCTCGCTTGAGTCCTTTGTTAAATTTTTCTCAAATTTGCGAGCAGCTTGTTCTTCTTGTTTACTATTTTATTTTTGCAAAAGAAAAAAAAACATAATTTTTTTGAAATATATTAAGCGACAAACTCATACGGTAACCTAACAAAGTGATTTTATTAAATAAAATATAGTTACTGCTACGACCATTTTACAAATAAGAATTCACTTTTGGTTTGCATATAAATAAATAGGACTATAAAATAATGCCCCTTGATTGGTACTGGTGATTATCACTTGAAGTATAAAAACAAAAGATAAATATAACATACTTCAATATTATTGTTTAGATAATATTTATTTATTCTTTATAGATTGTCATAAAAACGTCTATCGCAAACAAAAGAAATTTATTTTGTTTATAAAAAATGCAGACTATTTCATATGTGCGATTATAAAAGATTTTATTCTTATTATATTTTGACAGTTAAATAATGTTTTTCTTATGTAAGATAAATTAACACAGATGATTGTGTGCAAATATTTCATGTTTAGATAATCAAATATTTGTTTAAAAATGATAGCCTGTACAAATGCCAATCAAACAGTATGACTGTCCCTCATACTTTTTGATTGGCATTTGTACAGAAGCTGTATTAATAAAAGTTTTTTTGTGTGAAATACTGTTTTTTTTTTGCTCGGCGATGCGAGCCCTTTGTTAAAATTTCAATAGTTCACCACTGGGGAAGGTGATTGTGAGGTGATCACCTGGATGGTGGCCAGCCATATAACTTCTTTGAGGAAAGCATTCCAAAGGAAAAGAGGCTGAATAAGGCAACTGTAAAATGAATGAATGAATGAATGAAGATATTAAGCATGCAATCTGGAAAAAGGAAATATTGTGAAGGTACAAATTAAATACTAGTAATAATTGATTGTACAAAGAGTAAAAACAGCAGGCCAGGAAAGTGGCGCCATTGATAAGGACAGCAGATGTGCTATGTGAGTAGATCCTATTGCAATCCATTTAGTCAATCAGGCCAACAAAAAAATTATATAGAGTTACTTCGATATGAGGCAAGTAGAAGAAAGAATGTTTATGGTAGGATGATGCTAATGGATGAAAATGGTGAATTGGTAACTGCTACAGAAGAGAGTCAAGGTATTCATTAAGCAATTAAGGAGGGTGACTTGGTTGGTGAGGGTAGCTAAAGAGAGGTATGAACAGCATTTAGCTAATGAAGCCAAAAAGAATCCTAAGGAGTTCTTTCGATATGTAGCCAGCAAAAGAAAGAATGATTATGGAAGGATGACATTGATTGGAGAAAATGGTATAAAGACAGCTGTTGCGGAATGTGTGGTGGAGATACTTAATGAGCTGTTCATAACGGTCTTTCAATCTTGTGAATGTGACTTCATGGAGAGATTGAGAGCAGTTGATGATGGGGAGGAGAGACTGACTGTAAGTGAACAAGAGGTGTATGGGGAGTTGAGTAAACTAGATGTTAATAAGGCTGTGGGACTAGATAATATATCACCACGCATTCTGAAGGATGTGCCATGGAGTTATTATTATTATTATTATTATTATTACGGGTATCTCCATGGAGTCAGTAGACTCATCGCGGGATACCCAAACTAGCTAAACAATATCTGTCATATCTCTTCTTGAATTCATTTACAGATGAAGAGCTCACAACTAAGTCAGGCAATGAATTCCACTCATTCACCACCCTCCAGGCAAGAAACCTTGTTCTGACACCTTTGTTTTAACCACACTCTTCTTTAATTTCCAGAGATGACCTCTTGTTCTTCCGTCACTATCACATAGCTGAAACATTTCCCCTGCATCAATCCACACCTTTCAGTAATTTGAATGTTTCTATCATATCCCCTCTTCTTCGTCTATCAACCAATCTCTGCAATCCACAAGCTCTCAATCTATCAATGTAGGGAGCATTTTTTATATCACTCACCAACTTGGTCACTCTTCTCTGAACCCTCTCCACAGCCTCCTCATCTCCAAGGAATCCAGGTGACCAGACCTGAGCACAGTAATCCAAATGTGGAAGTATCAATGCTTTATAAAGGGGAATAATAACCTCTTTATCTCTGGATGTCAGTGTGTTCCTCAATAACCAAGTAATCCTATGTGCAATCTTGGACATCTTAGCAATGTGTCCTCTGAACTTCATCTCCCTATCTACCAATATCCCTAAGTCCCTAGCCTCATCAATCTCTTGGAGTACCTTTCCATCGATGTAGTACACAGCTAGTAATCTTTTAATCCCAAAATGCATGACTTTACACTTTTCCACATTGAACTGACATCCATTATCTTTTGCCCATTTTACCAGCTTATTTAAATCCTCCTGCAAACTTTCAACATCAGCTTGATTTTTTATTGCACTACACAACTTTGCATCATCAGCAAACAAATTAAACAACAATATACAAATTAAACAACATTGGCCCAAGCACAGAGCCCTGAGGCACACCACTGGTCACCTTCCTCATTCTGGACTCAACTCCTCCATACACCACCTTATGGTATCTATCCCTGAGCCATTCTCCTATCCATATCACCAATTTAATATCTATTCCCATCTGCTCCAATTTGTATAACAGTGTTCTATGGGGTATCCTGTCAAAAGCCTTAGCAAAATCCAGAAGTACCACTGTGTAGCCAGTTCCTTTGTCCAACTCAGATGTTATTCTATTATGGATAGTTAATAGATTGCTAAGGCAGGATCTACCTTTAACAAAACCATGTTGGCCTCTATAGAGTATCATATCTTGATCCACCCATTCTTGAATTTTGTCTTTAACCAACTTTTCCAATACTTTAACCACTACTCCTGAGATGGTGATTGGTCTGTAATTAAATACCGCAGTTTTAGAGCCACCCTTATGCAAAGGAACCACTTTGCTTAACTTCCACTCCCTAGGGACCATACCAGAGTTCAAACTTAAATTAAATATCCAAGTAAGAGGGGTTGACAATTCATTTGCACATTCACGCAACACCCGAGCTGATATTCCATCTAAGCCTACAGCAGTGTCTGCATTTAAATTTTGCAATATATTTAATACTTCTGATTCTTTAGCTTCAATTCTCACATTAGGTATTGCTACAGGTATAGAGATATCCTCACTTGGGTGACAGACTTTTGAAATGTGATCACTCAGTAACTCGACTATTACATCTGATTTTGTCACCTCAATACCATCAGCACCCACTAAAGTTATCCTTCCGAAGTCATTCTTCCTCTGACTTGCCACATAGCGGAAGAACTCTTTGGGATTACCCTTGATCTCTTTGGCTAAGGTCTTCTCATAATCTGATTTAGCTTTTATTACTATGCTGGTAACCTTCCTAGCTGAGCCTTGTACTGCTCATGGGTGTCCTGATCGCCTTTCTCCTTGTAAATTCTCCATAACATTTTCTTTTTTTGCAGATCAAGCTTGATACTACTGCTCATCCATCTAATGCCTGCCTTGTTTGACCTCCTGACCATGGGGACACAATCTGATATTGCTTTACTCAGATACCCGCTGATTTTATCCCAAGCACTGTTAACATCTTTCCCTTGCAATATGTTCTGCCATGGGATGGCTGCAAGCTCACTCCAAAGTTTGTTATAATTGCCTAACCTGTAGTTCCGTATATACCCCTTCTTAACAGAAAAATCCATAGATTTTGCAACCTCCCAAGTCAATACCACATGATCGCTTTCACCAATTGGAGGTAACGAGGACACCTTACTTATGCATATAACCTCTGAACCAATAACCAGGTCCAACACTCTCACACCACGTGTCCCTTCAGTTATATGCTGTTTCAAGTAATTATCTCATAGAAGATGTATGAACTCCATTTCCTTTTTGCTACGTGATATTTCCTCCTTCCATTTGATATCACTATAATTAAAATCCCCCATAATAATCACTAAGCCTTCACTCATTGCACTAATTTGCTGATGCATGAATTCAATATCTCCCCCTGTACTCCCTGGTCTATAGCAGCATCCAACTGTATATTTGGTTGCATTGGTCACTATTTCGCACCAGACTGCCTCAAATGAACTCTCATTCACATGTCTAACATCTTGATATACTACTTTCTTTGGCTGCAACACATCAGCTATCATCAACTCCTCCTGTTCTATCTTCTCTATCCTCCCTGAAAATACTGTACCCATCACATTCAATTCCAGTGACCACATCTTCTGCTGACAGCTAAGTTTCACTAATACCTACAACTTTTGGTGAGATTTCACTGACTAATGCCAAAAATTCTTCTCTCTTATTTCGAATGCTTCTAGCATTAGTATAAAAAAATTGCAGATTCCCTCTAGATCTTGTACTGGCTTTAGAACTGATATATAAGTCACTAACTTCCGTAATGCTATGCCGATTTTTATCCCCTCTCTTCTGCAATTTATTCTGCATATAAGGATCAATAAATATACAATCAGTGCTAAAGTTTCTCTTTCTTACACTTAACCTTTTCAATATTAGTTTCCCTGCCCAATAACTTCAACTTGTTCAGAAAACAATAACTTCTTCAATCGCTTATGTCCTTCCATGTTAAATTGACACCTGCCTTGACATATTTTTTTAATATGAATCTTTCACTCCTTCAAGTTCCTAAGGATGGAAGGAGGGTAAGATTGTGCCACTTCATAAAGGAGGTGATCGAAATCAAGCATCAAACTATAGGCCTATCTGTGTGTCAGGTGTTGTGGTTAAGGTTGTTGGAGAAGCTTGTGAGAACTAGGATCCAGAGTTGGGTTGACAACAATGGTATTATCTTTGATGGACAGCATGCATTTGCTAAACGGAGGTCGTGTTTTACTAATCTACTCACTTATTACAATAAAGTGACTGCTTCCTTGGACAGAGCAGAAGGATACACAGTAATATACTTGAATTTCACGAAGGCTTTTGGTAGTAAGACTTATACGTTGGTTAGACATAACTGGTAATTAGTTTACGAAATTAACAACGCATATAAAGTATATTAATTAAAGGTAACTTTAATGAATAACTTCTATATTTCGGCAATGTCACATTGCCATCTTCAGGAACATAAAGATATGATATGTGCACTCAGGAACTAACACAAAGCAAATGAGGAAGAAAGCAAGAAACTAATATTGTTCCTAAAGTCCTAATGATGCCCTCTTGCGGGCTAATTTGGTAGTCTTGGCAGTTGAGCTGAAGTTCTCATAATGAAAGTCTCCCAAATTTGGGGCAGTTTCATGCACCCAAATTTGTTGAGGTTAGGAACGTTTTTTAGAGCTGCTGAAGATTCTTTAAATAATCTTTCATATTTAAACTTGCTGCGATGAATTATTTTTGTTTTCTTCCAACGAATTTTATGGTGGGTATCTAAGGCATGGTCTGCCAGCCCAGAGCAGCTGTACTGGTGAAACCGGATGTAGTCTTGGTGTTCTGAATTCTTGATATTTGTTGTTCTGCCTGTTTGGCCAAAGTAGGACAATTTGCAGCTGCAAGGGACCTAGTATACACCAGGTAGGTCTAGGGGAAGTGGTTGGTCTTTGGTAGAGCAGATAAGGGATGCCAACTTTTTATATGGTCTGTAACAGGAAGTAAGGTCATTTTTTTTGAGGATGTTGGTTATTTTCTCAGAGGTGCCCTGGATGTAGGGGATGGTGATAGACTTGGTGTATTCTTTATTGTGGAGGGGGGTTGTGGTTTACAGGTTTTAGTATTTTTTGGATTTTTTGGGGGTTATAGCCATTTGCTAAGAAAGTGTTGAGGATGTGGTTTAGTTCATTAGTCAGGGCCTTGTCACCTGAGCAGATTAATTTTGCCCTGTTATATAGTGTTTTTATCACCCCGTATTGTTGTGAGGGGGGGGGGATTGTTGGTGAATGTATCTGCCAGTGTGGGTGGGTTTTCTGTAAACAGAGAAAACCAAAGATACATCAAGCTGGCGGGTGATTAAAGTGTCTAGGAAGGGGAGGGTGTTGTTTTCCTCTTTTTCTAAGGTGAACTGGACTCTGGGGTGTTGATTGTTTAAGTGTGTTAGGAAGGAGTGGAGTGTGTCTGAGCCATGTGGCCAAATAGCAAACACATCATCCACATAACGAAGCCAAATAGTGGGTTTTTGTGGGGCGGAGTTTAAGGCTTTCTCTTCAAATGTCTCCATAAAGAAATTGGCCAAGGGTGGGGAAAGTGGTGAACCCATGGCTGTCCCCTCTATCTGTTTGTAGAACTTTCCTTGCCAAACGAAATAGCCAGAGTTCATTGTGAACTGAAATAGGGCTGAGATATCGGGAGGAAACTTAGCTTGGATGAGCTCAAGGATTTCTTTGAGTGGGACATTAGTGAATAGAGAGGAGACGTCAAAACTGACCATTATGTCAGTATGTTGGAGTGTGAGGTTTTCTATACTGGCTTTAAAGTGGGCTGAGTTTTTTATGTGTGATGGTGTGTTGCCAGTGTAGTGTGTGAGCGTTTTGGCTAAATGTTTGGCTAATTTATATGTGGGGGAATCAATGCCATCCACTATGGGACACAATGGCACATTTTGTTTATGTATTTTTGGGAGTCCATATAATCGGGGGGTCTAGAGTTATAAGGTTTAAGTTTGTTGGTGACTTCCACAGGCCAAGAAGTGACTTTCTTAAGGAGTCTGTGGATAGTTCTAATCTGAGAGCTGGTCAGATTATATTCATTGGGGAGGTAAGTAGTACGGTCTAGTACTAAAGAATTTAGCTTACTTTTGTAGTCTTTTTGATTGAGTACCACAGTGGCGCTTCCCTTATCAGCTTTGGTGATTACTATTTTTTTGTTGTTTTTCAATTCTTGTAGGGCTGTATATTCGTTTTTGGATAAGTTGGATTTTGGAGGTTTGGCTTTAGTGAGAACACCGACTACATCCAGTCTTACGTTGTTGGCGATATGGTTAGGCAGGTTGCGAATTCCATGCTCTATTTGGATCATGATTTCTTCAGCAGGTATCCTTTTAGGAGCTAGGGTGAAATTGTGACCACGTGAAAGTGCGGTGAGTGCTTCAGGCTTTAAAACTGCCAAAGAGAGGTTGATTACAGTGTTGAGTGGTGGCTGGGGTATGGAAGTAGAAGTCTTTGTCAGGTTTTCATATTTTTTCACGTGTCGACTACGTATTTTTTCGAATTCCTTTCTTGCCGATGTGCATGAGATGTCATGAAGTATAGACCATAGATGAAGGCCGAGTGTATTCGAAAGCTCTTCATCTAGCGCCCGTAAGGTTTTGTTTTCATCGGCAAGGAGAACGCGCGTCGCGGTAATTTGTTCTCTTAACAGGGCGAAGCTAGTGCGGTTATAAATGCGTAGAGCTTTCTCGGAAGTAAAACGGTGCTTCAATTTGACACAATTAGGGATCACTTTGTTATCCCGGCAGCGTTTTAGGAACGTCAGACGATTTATTTGCCTCGATATCTTCAACCTCAATTTGCCGTATTGACGGGCCTTTCGTGCGATTGCATCTCCGTGGATGATCATGATTCTAGTAGTAAGACTTATACGTTGGTTAGACATAACTGGTAATTAGTTTACGGAATTAACAACGCATATAAAGTATATTAATTAAAGGTAACTTTAATGAATAACTTCTATATTTCGGCAATGTCACATTGCCATCTTCAGGAACATAAAGATATGATATGTGCACTCAGGAACTAACACAAAGCAAATGAGGAAGAAAGCAAGAAACTAATATTGTTCCTAAAGTCCTCATGGTGCCCTCTTGCAGGCTAATTTGGTAGTATTGGCAGTTGGGCTGAAGTTCTCATAATGAAGTCTCCCAAATTTGGGGCAGTTTCATGCACCTAAATTTGTTGAGGTTAGGAACGTTTTTTAGAGCTGCTGAAGACTCTTTGAATAATCTTTCGTATTTAAACTTGCTGCAATGAATTATTTTTGTTTTCTTCCAACGAATTTTATGGTGGGTATCTAAGGCATGGTCTGCCAGCCCACAGCAGCTGTACTGGTGAAACCGGATGTAGTCTTGGTGTTCTCAAATCCTGATATTTGTTGTTCTGCCTGTTTGGCCAAAGTAGGACAATTTGCAGCTGCAAGGGACCTGGTATACACCAGGTAGGTCTAGGGGAAGTGGTTGGTCTTTGGTAGAGCAGATAAGGGATGCCAACTTTTTATATGGTCTGTAACAGGAAGTAAGGTCATATTTTTTGAGGATATTGGTTATTTTCTCAGAGGTGCCCTGGATGTAGGGGATGGTGATAGACTTGGTGTGATCTTTATTGTGGAGGGGGGGAAGGGGGTTGTGGTTTACAGGTTTTAGTATTTTTTGGATTTTTTTGGGGTTATAGCCATTTGCTAAGAAAGTGTTGAGGATGTGGTTTAGTTCATTAGTCAGGGCCTTGTCACCTGAGCAGATTAATTTTGCCCTGTTATATAGTGTGTTGTATATGTAAATTTCATTTTAATTAAACTAAATTTCATTTATAATTAAAGTTTATAAATTGAATTTTCATTTTCTGTCATTTAAAAAAACAATATCCTCAAAAAATATGACCTTACTTCCTGTTACAGACCATATAAAAAGTTGGCAACCCTTATCCGCTCTACCAAAGACCAACCGCTTCCCCTAGACCTACC
This sequence comes from Typopeltis vanoorti, assembly GCF_054136105.1. Classification (NCBI taxonomy): domain Eukaryota; kingdom Metazoa; phylum Arthropoda; class Arachnida; order Uropygi; family Thelyphonidae; genus Typopeltis; species Typopeltis vanoorti. The sequence goes on along the minus strand of NC_143556.1, from coordinate 46,601,913 downwards.
TGGTCCCTTGCAGCTGCAAATTGTCTTACTTCGGCCAAACAGGCAGAACAACAAATATCAAGATTTCAGAACACCAAGACTACATCCGGTTTCACCAGTACAGCTGCTCTGGGCTGGCAGACCATGCCTTAGATACCCACCATAAAATTCGTTGGAAGAAAACAAAAATAATTCATCGCAACAAGTTTAAATATGAAAGATTATTTAAAGAATCTTCAGCAGCTCTAAAAAACGTTCCTGACCTCAACAAATTTGGGTGCATGAAACTGCCCCAAATTTGGGAGACTTTCATTATGAGAACTTCAGCCCAACTGCCAAGACTACCAAATTTGCCCGCAAGAGGGCACCATTAGGACTTTAGGAACAATATTAGTTTCTTGCTTTCTTCCTCATTTGCTTTGTGTTAGTTCCTGAGTGCACATATCATATCTTTATGTTCCTGAAGATGGCAATGTGACATTGCTGAAATATAGAAGTTATTCATTAAAGTTACCTTTAATTAATATACTTTATATGCGTTGTTAATTCCATAAACTAATTACCAGAAGGCTTTTGATAGAGTAACTCATGATAAGTTGACAGTCAAACTAGAGCAGATGGGGTTGGATATTAGATTAGTGCATTGGATTGGAGACTGGCTATCTGATAGGTATCAACAAGTTGTGTATAGGGGAGCGATATCCAGGAAAAGGAAATTCACTAGTGGAGTGCCTGAGATGAGTGTTTTAAGGCCATTACTGTTTAACTTGTATATTAATGATATTGGTGAAGATTTGGTTGGAGATATTCAGTTGTTTGCAGATGATACAAAGTTAGGATGAACCATGAAGAGTAATGAAGTTGTTGCCTTACAAGAAGACTTGAATAAATTGAGTGATTTGGGCATGGAAATGGGGATGTGAGTTCAGTGTTTTTTTTTTTTTTAATGGGTATGCTGCTAGAGGGACTCGTGGTGTGTAGTATTTGTTGAGAGCTCCTGATAAGATAAGTGTTATTTTAAGTTATCATTGACAATTTTTCTTGAAAATTACGTAGTTTAGTTTGCTTTTCGTATCTTATGGTGTCTGTTTGTGTATTTTGGTGTTGTTTCAATTATTAATTCGATAAGATACGATAGCACATGGTTCCGGTAAGAAGAAAAATGGTGGCTAGTAATAATGGTTCGCCATCTTTGTTCAATAACAGTAACATAAAGGAGATTATTCAGTGTGCTATCTGTGAAATGTATGTGTTGCGGAGAGTGGTTGGAGTATGGTTAGATGATGATAGTGGAGTGAATGTGTGCAGAAAATGTAAGGAAAATTAGGAATTAAAGTGTGTTTCAGGTCGTGAGTGTGATATTTTTGTCAAATTTCAGAATGTAGAAAATAGCGATATGATAAGAAATTGCGAGGTTGCACCAGAGAGCTTTGAGGGCATGAATGTAGAAAGTGTGAATGAAGGTATTAATACAGGGCAAACTAATTGTTTAACAGATAATAAAAAAGATGAGATAGATGCAATGAGTGGTGATCGTGCTGTTGAGCGGAGCGATACATAGAGCAAAGCGGCAGCTGGAGCATATGCACAAATGTCTACTGAGTGTACCAGCTAATAAAAAAAAGTATGATAGGAAAAATAAGAGTATGATTGTGAACATAAACAAAATGAAGGCGCAAGTGCTGTATGGAGATTCATTAGTACGAGGTGTGATTGTAGAGAATTTGACAAAATCATACCAACCTGGTTGTGACCATTAAGGACGTAAGTGAGTCTATTAGGGAGTAAAAGCAAAGAGTGAAAGAAATGATAGTTGGGGCAGGTATGAATGATTTGAAAGGAGATAAAATGGAAATGATAGATGACCTAAATGAATTGTTTGAGGCAGAAGAAAAGAGTGAGAGAGTTAGGATGATTAGTCTTTAGCTGTGGTATGACAGTGAAGAGTTTAGAAGGAGGACCATAATTGTAAATGACTTTATGCGTGGGTTATGCATGACGAGTGGTGTGCAATTTGTGGACGTGTGGAGTCAGTTCGATGGGCGAAAGGATCTATATAAGGTGGATGGTTTGCATTTGAATGGATTCGGTGTAAGGAGACTTGAAAAAGTGTTGTTGAATGAAGTGGATGTGCAGAATCAGGTAAACTAGATTTATTAAGGGGTGGGAGAAGTAGATATGCAGACTTTAGGGAAGCAGTTGGGTGTATGAATGAGTATAATATGTCCAAACAAATAAGGACAACAAATCAGAATGGGATAATTAGTATAAGGCATCAAGGTAGGAATGAGGCCAACGGAGGTCTGCAATTCATGTTAGAATTGCAGTTAGAACTAATGCTAGGAGTATTAGGAACAAGAAGGAAGAATTTTTGGCCTTGGTTGGCACTTCCAGACCACAGGTTATTGGCATTAGTGAAACATGGCTGACTGAAGATGATATAGCTAGTGGGATTGAATGTGATGGGTATAGTGTGTTCAGGAATGACAGGGAGAATAAAATGGGGGGAGGAGTATTATTGATGATAGCTGATGAGCTGCAGCCAAGAAGAATAGAAGTTGAATTGCAGGATAGAGAAAAGAGCACATTTGAGGCCATTTGGTGTGAGATTGAGGCTAGCAGAACAAAATATACAATTGGGTGCTGCTATAGACCAGGTGATGGAAAAGATGGCAGAGATAGTATGCATAAGCAAATAGAAGAAATGAGTGGAAGGAGGGTAATTATTATGGGAGATTTCAACTATGGTAGCATTAATTGGAGGGAGGAAGAGGACACATGAGAGGAAGGAATTGGATTTTATGCGGTTATTAAGGGATAACTATCTGTGACGGCATGTAATGGAAAATACTAGGGGTCAGAGAGTGCTTGACCTAGTAATTGCATCTGAGGATCTGACTGTAACGAATATGACCACATTGCCACCAATTGGTGAGAGTGATCATAGGATCTTAACTTGGGAGGTGGCTAAAGGTGTGGAATTTACAATTAAGACAGGGTACATGTAGAATTATCAGGGGAGAACCAGAGATCATCCCTGGAAACTGTATAAAGAGGGTGGGAGTAGGGGAGTGAGAGGCAGGTTTTTTTTCGTGCAGAGTTGTGAATGATTGCAATGCCTTGCCTGAGAGTGTGGTATCTGCAAGGAGTTTGAATGTGTTTAAGACACGGTATGATGAGATGTGTGTGTGTGTGATAAAAGGACCTCCCAGATGAGTCTTTGACTCCATGAGGTCTTGAGGTAGTAGTAATAATAATAATAATAATAGTTCATCTGAGTATTTCATCCTCATAAATGTAATTTCATGTGGAGCTGAAGTATAGAAGGAATGGGAGAAGATCGACTAATGATGAGCAAGCAAGAAGTATATGAGGAATTAAGTAAACCTGATATCATAAAGGCAATAGGACTTCATGACATATTACTGCATTAATAGAATGTTCCAGGAAGTTATCACCTGCCTTAGCATATCTGTTTAGCAACAGGAAAACTCCCGAAGGAGTAGGGAAACAAAGGTAAAATTGTTTCACTTTGAAAAGGCAGTAATAAAAAAAAAAAAAAAAAAAAAAAAAAAAAAAAACTGAGGCTACAAATTATAGGCAAATCTGTGTGTCTATAGTTATGGCTAAAATGCTGGTGAAGTAGGCAAGAGCTAGGATACAGAATTAGGATGATAACAGCAGTATTCTCTGTAATGAACAATGAGAGAGTTTGTTAAAGACGTCATGTTCTACCATTTTTTTTACCATTTATTTCTAGCATTTATTTGTGTACTACAAAAAGGTGATGAATGCACCAGACAAGGGAGTTGCAGTACAGTAGTATACTTAGATTTTGTAAAGCATTTTGACAGATTGCAGCATGACAAGTTAGTAACTAAATTGAAATGACTGGGATTGTTTATACTAGATTAGTGAGTAGGATAAGTTATTGTCTATCAGATAGCTATCAGTAAGATGTGTATGCAAGTACATATCCCTAAGAAGAAGAAGAAAGTCACTAGTAGTGTGTTGCAAGATTTGTGTTGTGGCTATTGTTATTTATCTTGTATATTAGTGATTAAACTAAAGATACACATGATAATGCAAAATTGGAGAGAGCAATGAGGAATCAAGCTAATGTTGTGACCTTACTAGAGGATTTGAATAGACTGTGTCAGTGGAAAGGTTTTGAAATCTAATGAGCAAGGATGAATGGAAAGTATACACCTGATGGAGAAATTTTAAAGGCTGTAGAGGAGATAAGAAGGCAAGGAGTGGTGGTAAGAGACTTGAAGTTTAAGAATCACATTGTACAAGTTGTGAAGTCATCACCTTAGATTATGGCAATAATGAGGAAGACATTGACATGAAGAAATAATGAGGTTATGGTTTCATTGTTTAAGAAATTGATCAGGTCTCATATGGATTATTGTGTGATTTGGTCATGTGGTTTCATGGGAATGAGGATATGGGTTAGAGAAGATTGACTGAGTGGTTTTAGTCTGGAATGTTGGGTATGAAAGATGTAGGAGTACCATTTTCAGAGCCTTATAAATAGGAGGGGAGCTGTATAAGGAAGGTTTAAATGGGGGGGGGGGGGTAAGGAGCAGGGTCTTTGCATTGAAAGTGGTCAGTAAGTGAAATGGATTGCCTGAGAGTGTGGTAAATGCAGATACATTGAATGAATTTGAAGCCTAGTTTTATAAGCTTTTTTATAGGCAAGTCTTTTGATTCCACAGAGGTTTGGTAAATAATACCATTATTATAATTATATTATTATTATTATTATTATTATTATTGTTATATTATAATAAAATAGGAAAACCAGCCAGAAGAACACACAGTTATTATTATTCATCATGGGAGTACACACTATTGCACACAATGCTCATCGAATCTCTTCCATGCCTTAACTGATTCAATGTGTCTGCACTCACAACACACTCAGGCAATGCATTCTACCCACCAACTACTCTCCATGCAAAAAACCTTCTCTTCACACCCTCTTTATACAGTTTCCAGCGATGGCTTCTTGTTCTACCCTCCCTCTCCCATTCTATGAAAAATCTCTTCCATGTCAACCTGATAGCAACCTCTGACCAGCTTATATGTCTCAACCATATCCCCCCCCCCTCTTCTTCTTCCTATTCATAAGGCTTTGCAATTAACAGACATAATGGCCTTAATAATTACCTTAGTTGCTTCAGCTATAATTCCAAACAACAACAATAACATTCTTTCACTCTATAGATCATAGGTTCCAAAACTTTGTCAGGCCACTGCCCACTTTGCAAGACATAAATTTTGTAACCCCCCCCCCCATTATAACAGTTTTCCGCGTTCAAGCCATTTGATATTTTTGACGTAAATAGCAACAAATGATACATTATTGCTTATGCCGTTAAATTTTTAAATATGTTCAAGATGAAGCACATATGCCAATATGTGCTTCATCTTGAACACAGTTATTGCTATACCGATTTTGGTGAAACATAGCCCATCTACTGCAATTTTCTTAGACTTGGCGAAGGCATTTGACAGGGTGCCACATGATAAGCTGATATTTAAGTTGCAGCACATGGGTCTGGATGTCAGTTTGGTCAACTGGATTCAGGATTGGCTGTCTGATAGGTATCAGAGAGTTGTGTATGGTGGAGCACTTTCCAGGAGGCAGAGGGTTACAAGTGGGGTCCCACAGGGCTCAGTACTAGGACCTATATTGTTTAACCTTTATATCAATGACATAGCCAGTGGATTGCAGGGGGATATTCAGTTGTTTGCAGATGATGCGAAGCTGGGAAGGATTATTAGTAATAGTGCAGATGTGGTAGCCCTGCAAGAGGATTTAAATAAGCTAGATAGATGGGCAAATGAATGGGGGTGTCAGTTTAATGCAGCAAAATGTAAGGTCTTGAGGTTTGGGAAACATTGATGGGATGCTGCATACTCTATGGGAGGAGTTGTACTGGAGGAAGTAGGGGAGACAAGAGATCTGGGGTTGATGATTGATAGAAACCTGAAGTTTAGGGGACATATTGCAAAGGTGGTGAAGGTAACACAGAGGATTGCTGCTATTATGAGAAGGACACTGACCTGCAGAGATAAGAGGGTTATCATTCCATTATATAAGTCTCTGATCAGACCACACTTGCACTATTGTTCTCAGATTTGGTCCCCAGGATTTGAAGGGGATAAATTAACTGTGGAAAGGATACAAAGACGGATGACAAAGATGGTTTCAGGACTGTACAAGGATAGTTATGAGGATCGGCTGAGAGAATGTGGACTGCAGAGTTTGGTGGATAGAAGAAGGAGAGGTGATATGATTGAGACTTCTAAACTGTTGAGAGGTGGTTACAGGGTTGACACTGGGGAGTTCTTTCGCTTGGTTGATCAGCGGGAAGGAGTGATGACAAGAGGCCATCCCTGGAAGTTACGAAAGGAAACTGTGAGCAAGAGGGTAAGGAGTGGTTTCTTTGTGTGGAGGGTGGTTGAGCCGTAGAATGCATTGCCTGATGGAATGGTGGGAGCGAGAACGGTCAGTGAGTTTAAAGAGTGGTATGATAGACTTTGTGTTTCTCGGGGGGGGACCTCCCCTCGATGAGTCTTGACAGACTTTATGTCTTAGGAAGGACCTCCCTCGATGAGTCTTTTGACTCCTTGGAGGCCTGAATAATAATAATAATAATAATATGTAAAGATTGTGTAAAATGTATGTTCTAATAACATTATGCACAGTTTCATACAATAGTTTAAATATGAAAATGTGGAATACAATTAAGAAATTGCATTGCATTAGTAAGAACCTTATAGTAATAATTAAAACACCGTTAAATATATTACAAAATTGTTTATTTCTGACTTATAAAGAAAAATACAAAGCAAAAATAACAAATTAATGTGAAGTTTCGTATAATGTTTAAATATGAAAATTCGGAATGCATATTAAGAGATTGCATTACATTAGTAAAAATCTTATTGTAATAATTAAAACCCTATCAAATGTATTAGATGGTTTATTTCGAACTTACAAAGAAAAATTAACAAATTAATGTGAAGGATGAGCAGGGTGCATTTTTAAAAATCTGTTAATATCGGGCTCAACTTTTGTTAAAAACAGTCATAAATCGCCACACTCGGTTATATGCAATTGGTTCCTTTTCTTAGATAATAAATTCACTACAACACTAAACCCACGCTCAGCCAAATAAGATGATTGAAATGCAATTAAAAATTTCTGAACTATTTCCCATAATCCAGGGTGCAGTGTCAGTATTGATTTTTGAAGCCAGAACTCTTGGTATCTAGTTTTGAATTTTATTTTTAGTTCTTCATTTGTTGTGAGTTCTATGAGTTCCACTTCTAAATTTGATGATCCTGCTGTGCTTACATGTGAGAAAGGATCTGGAACCCAATTTGGTATATTCATGTTTAGAATATCCTTGAATTGCTCATTGAAATCAGCATGGAGAACCTCCAAGTGTTGGCAGTATGTAAGTAAATCTTCCTTTTTGAGAGACACTGCTGATAAATTTGAAAAGTTGCTATATTCCCCTCGGCCCATATTCCACTTGAACAGAAGTTTCCCTACAAAAGCGGCAATAACGTTTTTTGTTTTAATTCAATTCAATTCATCACTTGTAGTTGTAGATTGACTTCATTAAATATATTATAGAGGTCTGTCAAATAAGCAATGTCATTTTTGGATGTAATCAGGTTGGCCCGCAATTCGTCGTCTCTGTTTTCTAGGAACTCTGACACTGAATCAACCAAATTGTTAAATTGATTCAGACAAATACCTTTTGAAAGCCAACGAACTTCTGTGTGAAGCAGCAAACGATTGAAATCTTCATCGTTTTCACTACAAAGTTGGCTAAACAATCTGTCACTCAATGAATTGCTTCTAATCTTGTTAACTACTCTAATAACGTAATGGAGCGACGTGTGCAGGCGTTCACTTAAATTTTTTGCAACCAAATGTTGACAATGAAGAACACAATGCATTGCGAGTACATTTGGTACTGCTTGTTTCAAATGGGCTATGAAACCCTTGTGGTGCCCTGTCATTGCTGGAGCACCATCAGTAGCAGCAGACAAAATATTACGAATAGGAATGTCTTTCTCTTGAAAAAACTTATTCATGATATTAAACATAGATTCTCCCTTTGTATCTGCTTCCAAGTTTTTAGCAAATAATAATTCTTGACAAACTTTTTCTTCTTTTATGAATCGTACTTATGATAAAAGTAGTGATTCATTATTTGGGAGAGTTGATTCATCGAGTTGAATGGAAAATTGGCATGTCTTCAAATAATCGCATAATGATTTTTCAACGTCTTCAGCCATTTCATCAATTCTTCTTTGCACTGAATTATTGCTCAAAGGAATTTTCCAGATGATATCTGACGCTGGCTTATGGTCATTATCTTGTTTAGTGGACGACGTAAAAAGTTTTGATATAGTCAGACGTTTAAAATATTTTTCTTCTAGTACTTGAAAATAGGACAAATCTTTATCCTTTTTGTCAGCATGCATTTTAGTCAAATGCTCTTGTAGCCTAGAAGGCTTTTGCTTCATTTGAAAACACTTTTTGGCAAATCAAGCACGAGTAATAATTGGTTCATAGGAGACTGAATAAAACCATATTTCAAATACTCAATACTGTACTGTCGACATTTCTTCTTATATTCAGATATAATGAAGTAATAAATTTTGCAAAAATATTCACAAAATAAAAGATTTAATTTACACTTTGTATGACTCCACTTATCTATCACACTTTCGACTGATGATTGTTGGCAAAGCACACAAAAATAATGAAACTTTTTTCCTAAACCACTGGTATTTATAGATTTGAAATCTAGCCCGAATCGACGTGCATGCATTGACTTGTTTGCGATACCGTCGTACTCGTGCTTTGAACAAGTCACTGCAAGCATCCATATGCCTGTCAAAACATGCTGAATTGAGTGAATTACCTACGTAATAGTTGACCGACATACTACTAGTTAAGACTCGTCTGCTGCGTGGATAGACTAAAGCCTGTATGGCACGATCAATTTTTACAATAGCAAAAAATGAATAAATTTTTTAAGTATATAAAAAATAGAAGCTAAAATATCCTGTATGACATGTTCAATTTTTTATTTTGCACGCAAGCGCATTTTGTTCGTCCAACCACGACATTGTCGAATAATGATAAATAATACTTAATAAATAAAATAATTACACAAGATATAAACAACAAACCTACAAAACATAATCACAGAAAACAGTATAATAAGTTTCGAATAATATTTGCTTTGTTTTTTCCCCTCTGGTTAGCAATATAAGTTAGTACTAACTAGGCTAACTAAGATTTACAATTTTATTTCTTTCTTGCCATTGTTATTTTTACTCATAATATTAAAGTATATAAAATTGGGTTTATATTTGTACAAATCAATTAGAAAAGTGGTTTTATATATTTTATATATATTTTGAAATGAAATATAACTAATATATTTGCTACTGTAAAATAACCTATTATACACACCTATATACATGCTCTATTTTCTCATTGACATAGAAAATTGACATCTATTTCTATCTGACATGGTAAATTTTCAAATGATCAAATAATTGAAATAGAAAATTGATAAAAAATTGATCGTCTAACGGGCATAAGATGAATTAAGATGCAATATTTAAATTTTAAATGATTATCTAATCACAAAATCACGAAAATAATTAATTTTTAAATATATATTATCAATTTCTTCTATAAAGAGCCACCGACCCCTAGACCACCTGAACGCCCCCAAATGCTTCTGATCTCACTATAGACCCCCCTCCTAGAAGGCTTCAGTGCCCACTGGGGGAGGGCGGTACCACCCACTTTGGGAACCTATGCTATAGATCAACCCAGCATTCATCCTCTAAGCTTCTCTCAACAGCTTTTTTTTTTTATGTTTACATTTATGATAATGTAATGTACCAAACTTTGTAGATTACATTTTCTCCATGTGTTCTCATAAAACACTTTTGAAATTCTGATATCACCTTTGTTACCCATCGTAATTCCCTGTTTGCTTAATATCTTTCTGGGTTTTGCAACAATCATGAGTTTTTTACTACTTTTTCAGTGTTTCCCTAGAATGTGAACTGCCATATTCACCAATATTCTGGAATTCTTTGTCTTCCACCTCCAATAGTACTTTCCTTCTTTGACATCCTACCAATAGGGATCATTAATGGATTGGTCATGTGCAATATATTGCTAAGTCACCTTCTTGTTTTATTGCCTGTTTCTACAAATGGAGCTCTGGCAAGGCAAGTATTGCCACTGTAAAAGCATACCTTTCCTAGTTGTAAGAATACTAATAGACCTCTAGATGATGGATATCTTTCATGTAGATATCCAGTGAAATATCACCCTGCTTGTTTGAAGCATGAAGTGTCTGTTTTCATGTTCAATCTCTAGAGTATTCTCCAGTTTCTTTCCCTTCTCTTTCTTCTTACATGCAGTGTAGGTGGTGTCCTTGCTGGGCATGATTTTCACATCATAGTTAGTCATCTGAGGAGCCAGTGTCTCTTTTATTTGAAGGTACAGCAGTAAAGTGGTTTTCTCAAGCCATCCATCAGATAGCACAAAGGACTGAAGCGATTGATAAAACTTTGGGAGGCTTCCTAATCAACTAGGGCAGTGGTCTCCAAACTTTTTGCCGTGAAGGCCACATTGGGTACTTCAGCACTGTTCAGCCGGCCATAGTAAAAAAAAAACTCTAGAACTAGATATATGAATTTTATTGAAAGCAGATAAAAACTGATTACAGAGTATGTGAGATTAAATTATCGTATATTAATGACAATGAACACTATCAGCAAATTCTCATATTTTTATCATAAATTATAATAAAACAATTAATGTGAATGATGTAACTGTGTTTGTGTTTTTAAAATCTTATTAAACTCAGGTTCAAATTTTGAAGTGCTAATTACAAGTAGCGATTTCAAATGATATGAGATATGAATATTTTGACTTTATATGTTTCATTCGGGAAAAAGTTTGTTTGCAAAGATATGTCATCCCAAAAATAGAGATAAATTTATACTACACATGCCTCTTGCTCTATAAATTTCATTTATTTTACTGACATGTGATTTAACATCACATGTGAAGCACTGTGATGTTATAAGGCTTGAGAGCTTTATGCATTTGAAATTTATCCACACCCCGTGTTTTTTTTGCAGATTCTTATTGAAAAATTAGTCCAATTGGTGACCCAGATAAAATCATATCGCGGGCCGCATCTCACCATAGTTTGGAGACCCCTGAACTAGAGGATCCTACTACTGCTTTTTCTGCTAGGTCGTGCGTGGAGGGAATTTGACTATAGAAGCTTGAAAAGGGCATCATCAGTACTCTACTTGGATTGGTATCCAAATGGAAGTCATGTCCCTAAGTCCTTCACCTATACTACACATTATTATTATTATTCAGGCCTCCAAGGAGTCAAAAGACTCATCGAGGGAGGTCCTTTCTAAGACATAAAGTCTGTCAAGACTCATCGAGGGGAAGTCCCCCCCTGAGAAACACAAAGTTTATCATACCACTCCTTAAACCCACTGACCGTTCTCACTCCCACCACTCCATCAGGCAATGCATTCCACGGCTCAACCACCCTCCACACAAAGAAACCACTCCTTACCCTCTTGCTCACAGTTTCCTTTCGTAACTTCCAGGGATGGCCTCTTGTCATCACTCCTTCCCGCTGATCAACCAAGCGAAAGAACTCCCCAGTGTCAACCCTGTAACCACCTCTCAACAGTTTAAAAGTCTCAATCATATCACCTCTCCTTCTTCTATCCACCAAACTCTGCAGTCCACATTCTCTCAGCCGATCCTCATAACTATCCTTGTACAGTCCTGAAACCATCTTTGTCATCCGTCTTTGTATCCTTTCCACGGTTAATTTATCCCCTTCAAATCCTGGGGACCAAATCTGAGAACAATAGTCCAAGTGTGGTCTGATCAGAGACTTATACAACGGAATGATAACCCTCTTATCTCTGCAGGTCAGTGTCCTTCTCATAATAGCAGCAATCCTCTGTGTTACCTTCACCACCTTTGCAATATGTCCCCTAAACTTCAGGTTTCTATCAATCATCAACCCCAGATCTCTTGTCTCCCCTACTTCCTCCAGTATAACTCCTCCCATAGAGTATGCAGCATCCCATCGATGTTTCCCAAACCTCAAGACCTTACATTTTGCTGCATTAAACTGACACCCCCATTCATTTGCCCATCTATCTAGCTTATTTAAATCCTCTTGCAGGGCTACCACATCTGCACTATTACTAATAATCCTTCCAAGCTTCGCATCATCCGCAAACAACTGAATATCCCCCTGCAATCCACTGGCTATGTCATTGATATAAAGGTTAAACAATATAGGTCCTAGTACTGAGCCCTGTGGGACCCCACTTGTAACCCTCTGCCTCCTGGAAACTGCTCCACCATACACAACTCTCTGATACCTATCAGACAGCCAATCCTGAATCCAGTTGACCAATCTGACATCCAGACCCATGTGCTGCAACTTAAATATCAGCTTATCATGTGGCACCCTGTCAAATGCCTTCGCCAAGTCTAAGAAAATTGCAGTATATGCCTTTCCCTCATCTAATGCTCTTGTAACTTTATTATAAAAGGCTAGCATATTGCTAAAACAAGAGCGTCCTTTCACAAATCCATGTTGATTCTCACAGATATGCTCTTGCTCTATAAATTTCATTTATTTTACTGACATGTGATTTAACATCACATGTGAAGCACTGTGATGTTATAAGGCTTGAGAGCTTTTGTGTATATGATTGATTAAAAAAATAAAAATAAAATAAAATATACAGACACCTAACTCTGAATCTTAAACTTTAATCTTATGCTAAGTTATGTTAAATTGGTACCTCCATTCTTCATACTATCTTTCCACTCTGTTGAAATTCACTATATGAGGTCTTCCTTTACTTTCCAGTTGCTTTATCTGTTTGCCTGTTTATTCATGGTTTTATATTAAAATTTTGATAAACGCATCTTTAACATGTACATTATTCTTAACTGCTTTAAAGAGATACTGCCATTTTCTATTAAAGCAGTTAAAATAATGCATGTATTAAAGAGTGAATGTATTTTAAACTCCATATACTTAAAACGTAAATCTCCATACTTCAATAATTAAAGTGATGCACATACCTATATTTCTCTTATTTCTTCTTCTTCTCCTCAAGGATTAAGTATTTGCTTGTTCCAGCTTCTCTCTCTCTCTCCCTCTCTCTCTCTCTCCTTCCCTTTGGTCTATATTTATTCACTTATTTTGATAGCTGACAGCTTTCCATCCTAAATAGGTGATCTTTCCATTTCTCTCTATATTCCTTGACCTTTTCATTTACGTTGTAAATATCTAGCTCTCTTCCGATGTTGTCATTTCTTATATGGTCCAATCTTGTGCATTCTTTAACTGCTCTTAAAAATCTCATTTCTGCAGTTTGTATTTTTCTTTCATCTTTCTTTTTAACAGTCCATATTTATGAACCATATAATAGTGGAGAGTCATTACTTTATAAAATTTTAGTTCAGTTTCTTGTCTTCTTTTTTTATTCAGTGTCTTTTTAATTATTCTACAGATCTTCTGAAATTTCTTTATTTTTTTCATCTATATATTATCTTTTAGATATTTTATTATGCACCATAATTAATTAAATAGTGTCACCTGTTCCATTATTTTATTTTCTATGACTATTTTTGATCTAATATGATCTTTGTGTTTAAATGCCATGACTTTTGTTTTATTTTGTGAAATTTTTAAATTGTATTGGTGGCTTATTTTGTTTAATTCATAAACTGATTTTTGAAGATCATTTTCATTGTCTTGTAATATAATCTGCATCATTGTATGGATAATACAATGATGCAGGTTAACTAGATACCTTGTTTTGTTTGCTGCTTTTTTATATTTTAATAATCTGATCAATAGATCTATTGAACAGAATTGGAAATAAGCTATATCCCTGTCTAACACCTTAATTAATTCCAATCTCTTCTGTTAATTTATTACCTAACTGTAATTGTACTTTGGTATCTTAATATAAGCTTTGTATTGCATGTACTATATGTAATGGATATCCTTTTTTTTTTTTCATTATTCTCCATAATTTTTCTCATCAAAAGCTTTCTCATAACATTTCTTTAGCTGCTTCACGTACAACATGAGCTGGTATACCATCGAATCCCACAGATGTATTCACATTGAGGTTTTGTAATAAACTATTCACCTCCACTTCATTCACCACAATTCCCATATAAAAATGAATGAGTTCAAGGCAAAGTATGATAGATACTGTGTGAATGTTGAATAGTTGTTCTTTCAAATTCTTGACATGATGTTAGGGCCTCCCTCGATGTCTAAGAACTCCTTGGAGTTGCCCATAATAATAATAATAATAATCTAATTTCTCTTATTTCACTTTCAAAATGATTATCATTAGCAAGTGAATAAATTGAATAATTTCTTTTTAGGATGATGAACAAATTATCAAGAAAGCAGTCCGCAAACATTCTACAGAAATTAGAACAATGAAGGGGAGATCAGGAAAAGTAATAATAAATAGTATAGTATTTTTAATTTTTCATTTCAAAAGATATGGGTTCTTCAATTATGTGAGACTACAATGTATTATTATTATTCGATAATGCAAACTATTATTATTATTATTTATAGATCTCCATTGAGTCAGTAGATTCATTACAGATTTCAGTGAACTAATAACATATCATTCTATCATATTACTATTATTATATAATTGTACATCCATGAAGTTTTAAGACTCATCATGGGAAGTGCCACTACCACATACCATGCTTTAAATGCATTCACATCTCTACACTCACCATACTCACAGGCATGCTCTCTCTCTCTTTCTCTCTCTCTCCATCTCCATGCAAAAAACCTACTCCTAAGACATCCCCCCCCCCTCTTTTCATACTCTCCTACGGTATACAGGAATGGCCTCTTGTTCTTCCTTTCTTCCTGTGTCCCCCCTTTCTATGAAAAGCCTCATCTGCATAGATCTGGCAATAATTCCTTACTAACATATATCTCTATCATATTCAACTTCCGAAAATGCAAATTGCATTTCCTCAATCTTTCTTCATACTTAATATTCCAGAGACCAGAAACCATCACTTTAGTCAATTGTTTCTAGATGCTTTCCAAAATATCTTTATCCTTTGAAAAATTAGGAGTTCAAATCAGTACACAGTAATCAACATGTGGATCTGATCAAGGACTTATATAACACAGAACCATAATCTATTTATTTTATTTCTATAAGTATAAAATAATAGTTTAAGGAGGTATGATAGTACTGTGAATAAATGTGAGCCTTCCATAATTGTCTTTCGATATCATGGGGATGCTTGTTTAATAATAATAATAATAATAATAATGCAGTGACTGATGCAATAGGGACTTATTCGGGGATAGAGGTGGAGGATGAATTGGAGATGCTTAGAAGATTAAGAAACATCAGTGGGAATATAGTCATAGGATTTGATGGAATATTGGCCTGCATATTATGATAAAGTGCAAGAGAAATGTCTTTTGTAACTGATCAGGCTGTTTAATTAAGTTTCTTCTCTGCAGGATCCCAAAGGTGTGGAAAGAACACAAGAGTTCTTGTACATAGAGAAGACATCAAGACAACAGACATAGTAAATTACAGACCAATAAGTATCTCAGCAATGGTTAAGGTATTAGAAAAGTTGGTTAAGGAGAGAATAAAGGAATGGGGAATTTATTAAACTATAATTTTATTCATAGTAATATAATATACTATGAATGGGGAGCATGGAATTCTGAGGAGGAGATCTCATTTAAGTAATTTATCTAACCTTCTACAATAAATAACAATTTCAGGTGAATATTGCAAATAGCTACATAGCGATACTGCTAGATTGTGTAAAAGCATTTGACATCAAATAGAAACAGACAGAAGCTGGTGCATAAATTACTAAATGGATTTTATAGAGCACATTCAGAAGAAATTTTTAATTAAATGTGGAGTTGATGGGTGGCGATGTAATGGTAATGGTGATATGATCATGAGATGATCATATCATCTTCCTTTTTACACCTCCAACCACAAATCTGGCTGGAGGTGTAAGAAGAAAGGAAGGTAGCAGTGGTAAGAGTCAAAGATGAATGATTGCAGTAGAATAGTGGAAAGTTATGTAGTGCAATATTGGGACTCTGTAGTGAAAGATGTGAAAATGGAGCAGGTGTCAAAAGCATATCTGAGAGGAGTAATGATAGTGACTGAGGCTGTGGAGGAGGGAGGAAGTGTATAAGAGTTTACTGTGCTGGAGAAAGTATTTTACCTTGGGTATAATAAAAGTTAAAGATACCAATTTTAAACCTGGTTTTATTTAATAAGGTCAAAACACCTTATGGTAACTTGTCCTGGTAAAATACTTATAAGCTCTGTATTACTATAATCTTGGTATTTCTAAGCCTGGCTCCCACTGATGAGACCTCAATAAAGGTCGAAACCGGTATGGGTATTGGCCCCTTGCCTTTAATACATAGCATCATACATCTCCTCAGGAGATGTGCTTTGCATTAAGAGTAAATATTAAGAATAGTGATCAGAGCTTATCCACCTTTACCACGAGTTGCCTCGACTTGCACTATGTGCGGGGGTCACCCAGACTTGCAATACTTGCAGGCACAAACTTGACTTACTTATCTGTTTGCTTACTTGGGAAATGGAGTAAAACCAGTTTTAAAATAGCTTGGTATCTTTAACAGTTTACTGTGCTGTCAGGAACAAATGATTTGCAAGGAAGTGTTAATGAGGTAATGTGCGATTTGCAATTATTACTTGAGACAGTGAAATGGAAGATTGAGAGGGAGAATTGGGAGTGTGTTGTAAAGGTATGCTACCTGAATACTGAAGAGGAGAGCAAAATTATGAATGATAACTAGAATATGGATGTATGAGATAAATTTGAGGGTAGAAGACAGCTGTTTGCTTCAAATAATCTGCATGTGAGCGAGCATACGCAGCCAGTCAGTCAGAGAAAAGAAAACTGGATGGTGAGATTGTTAATGTAAAATACTGTTGTTACATGATTACTAAATAACTTAAGGAATTCACAACGTATACTGGAATATAAATTAAAATAAACTTTAATATATACTTCCTATATTTCGGAACACAAGGACTACATCCGGTTTCACCAGTACAGCCACTCTGGGCTTGCAGACCATGCTCTGGATACACGCCATAGAATATGGTGGAAGAAAGCCACAGTAATACACCGCAGCAAATATAAATTTGAAAGACTATTCATAGAATCAGCCTCAGCCCTAAGAAACATGCCAAACCTCAACAAATTTGGATGCATGAGACTGGAAAAGGAAATCACCCTCTTTTTAGACATTCGTCGTGACTGTTGTTATGAATTCAGGAAATTCGACAAACACTCTTTGGAGTATATTGCTAGTTATTCCATCCTCTCCAGGAGTTTTGCTTGGATCCTGTCCTGTCCTGTCAGGTGTTTTCTCCCTCCAGGAGATTGACTACCATGTGTCTCCACCATGTCCTATTCTGCGCCTCTCTGCTGCATTCCTCATATGAGAGATAGGTCCAGTCTTCTATATTTTTCATCCATTCCAGTCGTCGTCTTCCTCTCTTTCTCTTTCCCTCAACAGTTCCTTCAAGAAGTGTCCTTTGTAGGTATTTATGTCTCAGAATATGTCCAAAATATCTGACTTTTCTCTTTTTAATTTCTTTCATCAGGCTCCTGTTGACGACTGCCATCTCTAGTACCTCTTCATTTGTCTTTTTTTCTTTCCATGATATTCTCATAATTCTTCGCAGCATCCACATTTCAAAGGCCTCCAGTTTTTTCACACTCAGATTGGAGATTGTCCATGTCTCTACTCCATATAATAATGTAGACCGTATGTAGCATTTGGAGATTCTTAGTCTTGTTTTCAGATTTAATTCTCTAGATGTTGGTAGAGTTTTCATACTGTTGAAAGTTGACCTTGTGATTTCAATCCTTTTTCTAATTTCATCTTCTGTCCTGTCATTCTCTGTGATCAAGTGTCCGAGGTATATGTATTTTTGCACCTGTTCTAATTTATTTCCTTTTATATTGATGCATATTTTTGGTATTTTCTTTTCTCTTGAAATTATCATGATTTTTGTCTTTTTAAAGTTGAAACTGAGGCCATACTGTTCGCTATACTTGATGGTTTCATCTATAAGAGTTTTGAGGTCATATTTGTTTTCAGCTAGAAGAACCGTGTCACCTGCATATCTTAGGTTATTAATATTTCTGCCCCCTATAGTGATTCCTTTGAGGTTACTAATTTTACTAAATATTTCTTCTGTGTATAAGTTAAAGAGAATCGGAGAAAAGACACAGCCTTGTCTCGCACCTTTCTGAACTGGGAATTCTTCTGAGGTCTCTCTATTTATTCTCAGAGATGCAGTCTGTTCCCAGTAAAGATTAGTTAATAGCCTAATGTCTTTTCCATCCATACCTATTTTTGAAAGGATTTCAATTAATTGTTCATGTTGGACATTGTTGAATGCCTTTTTGTAATCTATGAAGCAGAGATACACATCTTTTTGTTTTTCTAGATATCTTTCTATGATGGTTCTGACATTGAAAATACCTTCTCTTGTACCTACATTTTTCTTGAAGCCACTTTGTGTATCATTTATTTCTATGTTTATTTTTCTTTTATTTCTTTCAAGAATAACATATAGGAGGACTTTTGATACTTGACTGATGAGGCTGATTGTCCTGAACTCTTCACATCTTCTAGCTTTTGTTTTTTTGGGAATTGGAACGAAAATTGAGTGATTAATATCTTTGGGTAGAAATCCAGTCTCGTATATTTTATTGCATAATTATGTTAGAAATTTCAGTCCTCCTTCATCGAGAGCCCTCAACCATTCTGCCAAGATGTTATCTGTTCCTGCAGCTTTATGTGATTTTAGTTTTCTGATGGCATTTTCAACTTCACAGAGTAAAATGGATGGTTCTTCTAAATCAGTCTGTTCAGGAATATCATTTCTTTGTTGTTCATATAATTTCCTTGTGTATTCAATCCATCTTTCATTATTTCTTTTTTATCAATTAGAATATGGTCTCTTGAGTCTCTAATGACACTTGCATGGTTGCTGCATTTGTCCTGCTTGTCATTTCTCGGATCTTTTCATGCATTTTTCTGCTTCTGTGTTTTCTATCAAGGTTTTCTGTATCTATACATTTATATTTAATCCATTCCTCTTTGGCTTTCCTGCATTCTTTTTTTATTTCTT
This sequence comes from Typopeltis vanoorti, assembly GCF_054136105.1. Lineage (NCBI taxonomy): Eukaryota > Metazoa > Arthropoda > Arachnida > Uropygi > Thelyphonidae > Typopeltis > Typopeltis vanoorti. The sequence continues at coordinate 46,582,572 of NC_143556.1, read as the reverse complement.
TATTCATGCTTTTATATTCAGGTTTGTTCTTTAACTTTTTTCTTTGTTTCCATCAACGTCAGTATTTTTTCATTCATCCAAGGTTTATTCCTTTTCCTTTTTAATTGTGGGAGTGTATTTTTGGCTGTTTCATTGATGCTATTCTTGAATGTTTGCCAGTTCATGTTAATTTCATCAATTGGCGTTCTATTTTCTGTGTGAGTTGTGGTGTCAGACTTGTTAAGGGATTTTGTGAATTCTTTTATAAAGCAGTCTTTAACTTCTTGGTTAGTGAGTCTGAATTATAAGTTTCTCTTATGAATGGTTGGCTTGGTATCTTAAGTTTTATTTTGATTTTTGCAATCACTAGGTTGTGATCCGATCCTATGTCTGCTCCAGGATATGTTTTTGTTTGTGTTATTGTATTTCAGAATCTTCTGCTTATTATTATATAGTCAATTTGGTTTCTATAGATGTCCCCAGGGCTTGTCCAGGTATATAGTCTTCTGGGAGGATGTTTAAACAGTGTGTTGGCAATTATTAGGTCATTGGTTTCACAGAATTGAATTAATCTTTCACCTCTTTCATTTCTGATTCCAAGCTCTTGGTTTCCCATGCAAAATGAGATTTTTTCTGTGCCCACTTTTGCATTTAGGTCGCCCATCAGTATAATAACATCATCTGACTTAGCACTGGAGATTGCAGTTTGGATGTCTTCATAAAATTATTCCAACTCTTCGTCTGGGTGATCTTAGGTTGGTGCATATGCTTGGATAATATACAGGTTGAATGGTTGTGCAGTTATTTTGGCTGTTACGATGCTGTCATTTATGGGCCAGTATCCCTGTAGAGATTTTGCAATTCTATTACTTAGGACAAGCGCTACTCCATTAAAGTGTAAGTCACTGCCAGAGTAGATTATAGCGTGATTTTTTCTTCTTATTATGCCTGTATCTGTCCACCTCACTTCACTGATACCTGCAATATCAGCCTTCATTACTTCTAATTCCTGTAGTAGGTTATCTAATTTGCCTGCCTCGTAGAGTGTTCTGACGTTCCATATTACTATTTTCAAGAGATTGCTCCTGGTTTACAGACAAGGGATATCTGAGAATATCCTCCCTGGAGGGTTTGGGATATTATCTTCATACACTACCTTAGTAGTTCTTGTCTTACAATTCCCAGTTTCAAGCTCTTCTTCCCTGTAGTTATAAGAGCTGATGGGTTGGTGCATATGTGGTTGAGGCCCCTGGGTGCAGGGGTCTCAACCACATTTCTAACTTCATATTGTGACATGGTGTGTTTCATGGTTGACAATGGATAAATACGTGGTGAGGCTCCGATCTCTTCCATGATGGCTGGCCACAAGTCCCTTAGATGTCAGGAGTGTGCCCTCGATGTGCCGCACATCTTGCTGTCATGCCCTTGATGCCATTGATCAGTCAGTGTTGATTCTTCTGCTATCTTGGCCATTCCAGACTTCGTGCACATAAGGGGTGACATTCCCTATTTACAGCATTTTATATTGCTGATACCCTCACTTAGTTTAGTCTGCCAGCCAAGACGGTTTACCAGGGTGTGGCCGCTGGTGTGCACTACCAACTTCTTGGAGCCATGAGTGAGAGTTGAGTGTATATGAGGACCAGAGCCCAACATCCTGACCCTGAGATCAGCGGCTGACATCGATACTAAGGTGCTAATTTTCCATACACCCCATTCACCCCTTGGATCCGTCAATCATAATACTGACTCGATTTCATTAGTTGTGAATGAGTTGCCGTTAGGCGTTTCATTGTCATCGGGAATAAACTTGTTTATCATAATAGCTGCAGTTTCTGCTAAGTTTTTAGTGTAGGTACTGTCTGTTTTCTTGATGGTTGATAATATAGGTGTTGTCTTATTTTTGCTTGCTGCAAATTTATATATGCAATTCCAAGGATTCGATACGGTTGAAACAGTACAAAATTTTTTCCATGATTTTGTTTTTGTGTTTGTAATTTTTGATTGATAGCTGTATTTGGCTTTATAGTAGCTCTGTCTTCTGCTCTCTCTTAAATCTTGGTTATTGTATGTTTTTTGATATAGTTGTCTGAGTGTGTTAACATGTTTTCTTAGGACTGTTAATTCGACGTTCCACCAAGGTGTTGATTTTCTTATTTCGATATTTAGTTTCTTGGTTGTTCTGAGTGTTTGGTCGCTGGATTTTTTTAGGCCTGATGAAAGTGCATAAGCAAGGGAGTCTATATCAACTTGTTCTGATGCCCAGATGGCTATGGTCTTGTCAAAGCTAAGCTGTTGTTTGCTGGTCCCATTAAAGTGATGTTCTGAGATTAGGCATGAAAATTCTTTTTTTAATACTTTAGCAAATATCTCTAGATTGGTTTTATTGGTGAAGTACTTGATGTTATTGCAATGATTTATATTGTGTATTTCATTTATATTTTTGTTACTGATAATAAAACTTAATATGCGATGATCAGAACAGCTTTCCTTTTGGCATTTCCATTCAGAAACCTGGGGTAAAATAGCATTGTTTGCTATTGTCAAATCAATGAAGCTGCTTCCTCTAGTATTTTCAAATGATGGAGTGCTACAATCTTTGTTTAGTATGTGTAGGGAATTTGATACTAAGAACTCTTCCAAATTTTTACAATCGTGGTAAAATCCATGATGTTGCCCATTTTTTCTAAGTTATATTTTATGTCAGTGTGATAGTTCAGATACATACTTGCAGCAAAAGTTTTAATTCCTCTGTGCGTAATTTCAATAAGTACCGAGTCCTCATTGCTGTGCTGTGAAATTAATATTGCCTCGACTTCAGGGTTCACCACAAGTATTGCAGCTCTCTTTCTTTCAGATTCTTTGGAAAATATTTTGTAATTACTTGGGAAGCCGCATATTTTGTTGTTGATGTTGTAGGGTTCTTATATTAATGCCAGTCCTATATGTTTTCTATTTATGAGTTCTGTTAAGTTATTGACTGCCTTGATAGTCGATTTATTTGAAGCATGCCAGGGAAGTAGCGCTATTTCTACAAGCTTTATTATTGCTTTCCATAATCTATGTTTTGAATTTTGAGCTGTCTGTAGTAGTTGTATGTCGGGAAGTCTTTGCTTAGTGCCATGTGTTTGCAGTCGTTTCTGGTTTTGGCATGCTTGGCAATTTATGCAATTCATCTCGGACTTATTTCATGGGCACTTGCTGAACTTATGTTCTTTAGAGCAGAATGGGGTAGTTTTTCCCCTGCAGTCTCGTGTATGATGGTGAAATTTATTGCAATTAAAGCACCTCAGAACGCTTACATAATCTGCACAATGGCAAATTCACCAGCATTTTAACACGGGTTTTCAGCAATTTGGTCCTCACTGTTGGATTGACTTCTATAATCAGATTTCTCTTGTTCATTTTTTTATTTGTCATGATAAATTTCTGTGTCATCTTTGTGTCTTCGATGAAGAGTTCTTTGTTCTGCATGCAGATTGAGTCTGTTGCATTGTTCGTATCTTTCACTGGAAATGTCATATATTATCAGCCTTGGAAGATGTTTCTTACTGGGATTTGCTACCAACATGCCTTTACATTCCTTAGATCTTTCGTTATGTAGCAAGTCTATGTTGGTTTTTCTTTGGATTCAATTAACACCCTCCGTTATTAATACTTTTCGCTTTTATTTTTCTTCAGTCTATTTTTTCTTTTATGATATTTTTGGTTTCTTCGCTGTTTAGTTGAGCTATCAGTTTTACTATTAATTTATAGCAAGAATTGTTTTCGAATTCGTCTTTGTTTTTAGCATTGTTTTAATGACTTGCGAGTATAGCTGAGTAAGCTGAGCTAAGTTAGCCTGTCCCAGGTTGTTTGTAGTACTAGTAGTCTGTTGTTCTATTGATACTTTAGTTGCATTTTTCATTTTATTAAATAACTTTGTTAGTTCGCTCACTGTAGTTAGTATGCCCTTTTTTAAATCATTTCTTAGATTACTGCTTACTTTGGCAACGTTACCCAGCAAATCAAGGGCTTTTTCGAAATCTAATTCTTCCTGTGCCACCATCTTGATGTTACTCAAAGTTATAGTATTATTACTTCCTATTGAATTGCTAGGTTTTCTAAGGTACAAAGTTTACTTACAGTTTTTACAATTTTTGTACTTACAGTTTTGCTGCTTGTTCCTAGAAGTGATGCTTCCATGGAATTAGACTTCAGAGGGTTGTTTCTTGTGACCTTTGTACTTCCCAGTGGCGGCAGCAGTGGGAAGGGGGGGGGGGGGCTAGCCCTTGCTGTAGCGGTTAATCCTATTATGAGCTGGACGTTGTCTTTAAACTGAACAATAGATGCTATGTGACCAGCAGTATTCGGTGCATGAAGATAGAATAAAATTCACTCATACCTACTTATAACTATGAAACTATGACATAAATTATTCACTATTGAAAAGAGCATTTTGCAAGTTATCAGTCGGTACTAGATACATCCAATTTTCTTGTTCAATACCACACAATATCAAGGTAAAAAGAGGAGCAATCCCAGGCACATCTATTCTTGTCTGAGTCTACTCTCGGTCACCTGTGTGTGTATAATTTTTAGCTGATTGATTAACTCCTGCCAGAAACCTTTCACCCTTATTTGTGATGCTTCTGGCTTTAGTATACATGAATTGCATTAATCACCTTTACCCTACAGGTGTCCTTGCATTTTTTAATGACTGTCCCATGCAGATTTGCGATCTCAGACGCTATATTTAGCATTTCTTGATTATTTTCATTCTCATACTTATCACCTGAAGGGTACCTCTACATGCATGCACAACTCTGTCCCCCCCCCCCCAATCGAATGAATTTGGAACTTTCATTTGAAATGTTCCATCAAGTAATTAGCTAAAGTTTGGGAAATGGGAGGCTCAATGATTGATTAATGACAAAGTCAAATTATTTGACTTTATCATTAATTCAGGATATTTCAGCTGCCAGAATTGTAAAGACAGATAGAAGGAACAGCCATAAGGTCTCCCATTTCCCCAACTTTAGCTATTCGATTTGGTGCAGATATGTTGATGATGTTTTTGCTGAATTCGTGAATTTCTTGAAAAAAATGATTCAATAAACTTGGACTCCCTGGAGGTGTCAAATAATAATAATAATAATAAACCCAAAGGTCAAATTTACATTGGAAGTAGAAGATAACAATTGTCTTCCTTTTTTGGATGTTCTCATTCTTCAACCAAGTGCGAATCTACAGTTCTCTATATATAGAAACCAATTCATAGTGATAAATACATTGATTTTAACTCTCATCATCACCCTTGTTAGAAATATGGTGTAGTCCAATCTCTAGTAGACGAAACTCAAAAAATATGTGTTCTACAGATTCTCTTCTAAACAAAGACTGTCTATTATCAGAACTATCTTTGTCTCTAATGGTTATAATACAAAAACTATCGATAAAATAATAAATAATTATAGCTGTTGTCTTTATTATTATTATTATTATTTTACAGCGTCTCATTGGAGGCTGGAGACTCAACACGGGAGATCCAAGTCAACCATCATACACACAAATTCTATCAAATTCTATCATACCTCTCCTTGAATCCATTCACTGTCAGAGAACTCACAGCCAATTCTTGCAATCCATTCCACTTGCTCACCACTTTCCATGCAAAAAAGATGGTCTGCACACCCTTACTAACCACAGTCCTACACAACGTCAATGGATGGTCCATAGTTCTCTGACTATGTGTCATATATTGAAAATTTTCATTGTATCAATTTTATAAAACTTGTTTAATATCTTAAAAGTTTTTGTCATGTCCCCTCTTTTCTGCCGATCAACTAAACTTTATAACCCACAAATTCTCAAACTATCATCATAGGGAGTATTCTATTCCACAGACCTGTCACCATTTTGGTCACTCATCTCTGAATCTTTTCAACCACCTAGTCCCCAAGAAACCGAGGTGCCCAAATCTGTGTGAAGTAGTCAAGATGTGGATGAATCATAGACTTGGGAATGTCATTATTCCCAAGTCATGGCCTCTTCGATATCCTGCAATCCAATATGATCAATATGATATACCATATGCAACCTTTACAACCTTAAATTTTGCAAAATTAAATTGATAATCATTATCCTTTGCCCACAATGCCAATTTATTTAAATCATCCTGTAGGATATCTACAAGATGATTTAAATCATCAATACCTTTATCAACTATTGCTCTTCCAAGTTTTGCATCATTAGCAAACAACTGAATATTGTTAAATTCTGAATGAAGGGAATTATAATATAATAGTGTTTCATTCAGGATATAACATAGTCTGCCATTCACTGAGCCAAATTTGCTCATCAGGCAAATAGCAAATTATTCACTTACTAATGTATATTCCATAATTATAAAATAATTGTATGTTCTAATATTTGTTAGTTATTTATCCTGTACTAATTCTTTGTAGAGTATATATATCCTATGTGAACTGTGCATGGAAACTCGGAATTTAGTCCGTTTATGTAAACCATTGCCAAGGACAAGGCCAGTATAACAGAAATTAAGTGCTGTATGAAATTACAAAGTTATCCACCACAGTACATTTTGGCACTAGTTACTATGCCAAGCTAACGAAGATCCACAAGGCGGATTTTGGTGCAAAAAAAGGAAAAAGGAGACATGCGCTGTTGAAAAAAGGGAAAAAAGAGGCACGAAGGAAATACCGAGGTTGAAGGACAAGAGAGCTCTATGTTTTTCTCTTACTCTTTCGTGGGCTCTTGTTCATATCCTGATTCGAATTCCCGTGTCTTGTAATTGTGAAAGACGAGAGGCATGACAGGGATTGCCAAGGAAACCTGAAGGATAGACAATTTTAGAGCGAAGCAAGCGTGAATTTCCAAGCCAACAAGAGCGTTGGAGTGAATCTGGATCCTATCAAGGTATAGTGACCTAAGAGAGAAAGTTACTGAGAATCAAGGAAATGTTTTCCAAAACACGTGATAATAGGCAAGATATATCAACCATCCCGGTAAGGAAATCCTTTCTATGTCTTTTGTGAATGTAATTACAATAAAGGAGAAGTGTATTGCCTTAATGACAGTTCAAGTTTGAACGTGTGATATCTTGAAGCTTGTTCCAAGATAACATGATATAAGTTAGAAACTGACTTACTTAGATTTACTGTGAGAGATTGACAGGACTTTAGAATTCCTTGGTGTGTATTTAGCAATATGTGCTTTGTAAGGGTCAAAACTGTATAACTGAGAGGAGACCTCCACATAGCCTTTAAAGGAATGCGGAGAACCGACCAGGGCTTCTGACCTAATGTCCAATCCTCACCTTCTCGTGGTGCACCCTGTTGGGTATCTACTTTGATACTGAACGAACGAGGATGGGCTGGCAATTTGGGATTTAGCCGACCAAATTGTATTCTTATTGGTTAAACCAAAATAAAAAATGATGGTACAACATGACAAAATTTCATGCCGGCTGGGGCGTCGCCCGGTTAAACAAGGCCCCCGTTGTTTTCGCCAGGGAACCAGGGCAAACAGGGAAAAGTCAGCTACTGGAACAAATCTGAAAACAAACCCCAACTCAACATCACCAGAGTTAAAGATCGGTACTATCAACGTAAGAAGCCTGAATGGCAAAGAAATAGAGCTAGCTGAGGAATTAGATAAGTACCAGATCGACATAATAGGGGTGACTGAAACAAAAAAGACCAAAACTGGTGAGATCTTTCTGAGCAATAAATACAAAATGTTATATTCAGGCAATAACAATCAAGGAAAAGAAGGAGTAGCCATAGTATTCAACACAAAATACGAGGTTAATTTTCTTGAATGGCAGTCAGTCTCAAGTAGAGTAATGTGGGCAAATATGAGAATGGGGAACTGGACAATGAGACTTATTTGTGCCTATGGTCCCACAGAAGGTTCTACTAAGATAGAAGTGGAGGAATTTTTTGAGGCTTTAGAAAAAGCAATTGACTCAATGAAAAAGGAAAAGTTGGTCCTTGTTGGGGATGTAAATAGTAGAGTAGGAAATGATTGTGAGACATACAAAAATATTTTGGGAAAATTTGGAGAAAAGAGCAGAGCTAATAATAATGGCAAATATCTGTTGGATTTCTGCTCAGGACATGGACTGGTTATTACTAACACCATGTTCCAACATAAAAATGTGCACAAGTTCACATGGAGAGAAAAGGCTAGGAATAAGAAAAGTCTCATTGACTATGTTATTGTTGATAGTGATGTTTTCTCCCTGGTGCAGGACACCAGAGTGTACAGAGGATTTGAAATTGGAAGTGATCACTATTTAGTCTTGAGCAGGATAAAATTGAATTTCATATTGAAAAGAATAACATGTAAGAAAGTTTTAAAGCGAATAAAAGTTGAGCAGCTCTCAGATGTAAACTGTAGACTAAAATACAGAAATATTATTGAAAAGAAAATGAAAGAGTTTGAGAACAGGAATCAAACCTTGGAGATTCAGTGGCAAACTCTGAAGGAAACATTGATTGATTCTGCCAGAGAGGCATGTGGTGAGGTTGTGTGCAAAGATAAAAAAATCAGAACTCCCTGGTGGACACAGGAAGTTAAAGAGGCAGTGAAGGAAAAGAAGAAAGCATATCAAAAGTTCCTGGCAAATAAGTCAGCTTTTACTCTTACAGAATACAGAGACAAATGTAAGAAAACTAAACAGTGTGTAAAACAAGCTAAACAAAAGTCATGGGAGGACTTTGGCAAGAATATAGAAAATAAATATCAAGAAGGTGGCAAAATATTCTGGAGGTTGTTGAAGAAGCTTAGGAATGGAGGAAAGAGTGCTGTAAAAGGAATTAGAGATGATAAAGGTGAAATGAAAACAGGAAAAAAAGATATCCTTGAAGTATGGAGTAATTACTTTGAAAAACTGCTAAATGAAACAAGCAGTGATGACAGCACAGTGATAAAAAACACTGACCAGGCATGCAGTCAGGAATACATATCCATACTTGAAGTAGAAAAAGCCATCAAAGGCTTGAATTGTGGAAAGGCAGCAGGAGTAGATGATATTCGACCAGAAATGCTGAAGTATGGTGGTATAAGAGTCTTACAGTGGCTGCACTGCATAGTTCAGAAAGCCTGGACAGAGGGACGAATTCCCGATGATTGGAGTAGAGCTCTCATAGTACCCATATATAAAAAGGGAAATAAAACTGAATGTGAGAATTACAGAGGTATTTCCCTACTGAGTGTTCCTGGCAAGATCTATGCAAGTATACTTGAGAAACGGTTGAGAAGAACTGTGGAAGAAAAGCTTGGTGAAGAACAAGCTGGATTCAGGCCAAATAGAGGCTGTCAGGATCAGATCTTCACTTTACGACAAATAGTCGAGAAAGCATGGGAATATAACAAAGATCTGTATTTAAGTTTTGTCGATTTGGAAAAGGCATATGACAAGGTGCCAAGAGAGAAGCTATTCAATACGCTGCAGTTATATGGTGTCAATGGGGCATTATATCAAGCAATACTTAGTCTTTATTTGAGTTGTGAGTCAGCAGTTAGAATTGAAGGAAGTACAGGAAGATGGTTTAATGTTAAATCTGGTGTGAGACAAGTATGTACATTATCCCCTCTGTTATTCATTATCTATATGGATCACATTATGAAGGAATGTGGTATTAAACCTGATATCAAAATTGGAGATGTTAATGTCAGCTCTTTGCTTTATGCGGATGATGTTATACTTCTAAATAAATCCGCTACAAGTCTGCAAGATTCTCTGACTAAATTGAATAGCTGTTGTAATAGATATGGTATGAAGGTCAGCAATAAAAAGACAAAGACAATGAAAATAGGCAGAATCATTGAAAATGTCAACTGTATTGTGAATGGAGAACCTGTGGAACAAGTAAAACATTTCAGCTACTTAGGCACAATTTTTACTGAAGATGGTAAACTAAATATAGAAATAGACAACATAATCAGCAAAGCTGGTATCGTGGGAAGTCAATTGAATAAATTCATATGGAATAAGAAAGAAATTAGTCGGAACACTAAATTAGCTGTATACAAGACTGTGTTCAAACCAATTTTAACTTATGGATCTGAGAGCTGGGTCAGAAGTAAAACACTTGACCAAAGACTAGAGACCGCAGATATGAGAGTCCTGAGAAAGATTATAGGCGTGAACAGATGGCATCAATGGCAATATCATATTAAAAACGAGGATATTAGGAAAGAACTTGACATTGTCAGCATCCAGGAATGCATTAGCAGAGCTAATCTCAGATGGTATGGTCACTTAAATAGAATGGGAGAGGAAAGATTAGCAAAACAAGTGTTCTCTGCCAGGTTGGCAGGAAAACGACCCAGAGGAAGACCAAGATATAGGTGGATTGATACGGTACAAAGTGCCTTAGACGATAGAAATATAAGATCTGATAATGTTGGAGTCTTGACAAGTAACAGACTGATTTGGAGGAAAATTGTAGATAGGAAGTTAGTAATGATGTAATTTTTTCATGTAGTACTGTCATATCCTGTACACCCCTTGAGGGTACATGGCAGGAATTTGATGATGATGATGATGATGATGCTTTGTATATCCTGAACGGCTAAGGAGAGTTGACAATTGAGTATATTGAATAGATAACCTTTGTCTAAAAGTTGTGCTTAGAAGCTTATAACTCCAAGAAGGGTAGAAATTTATATGTTAAGAATTTAACCGCACTGAGTATACTCTACTGTGAAGTTACTATTGTCTTAATAAGAACTTCTTTATTTCATGATCATTTTAGTTATATTTTGATCTTCCTTGATTAATGTAAATTCATTCATATATTAGTGTATTAAATGTTTTTATTTAAATTGAATCTTGTGCTTGCCTGAGTTCATTTCATTGCACCACTCATTTTAACAGTTTGGACCTAAGCGGGAACTCTATTTAATGTGAAAGTAAGGAAAGATTAGAGAACCATGACTGCTATATAACTTAAAGGTAATTTGATTAAGAAAAGTTCTATCTTATGTTGATAGCTGTAGCATTGTACTTGCTGATGATTGATTCCTTAACATTATTCTTACAACCATGGACAGAGTGGTTCAGATAAATATAAATTTTCTTTGTGTTCGAAAATGGAATCAATCAGCAGAAAGAATTAGGGAATTAACAACCTCGTCGATAACCTCCCTTATTGTTTTAACTCTTGTACAGTATTACCCATATAGAGATTAGGCCCAGAATGTCTCGTGACTGAATACCAAAAATAAATTGGAAAACTTCTCTAGGCGAAAAAGAAAACACAACGAAGAAGAAAGACGTCACAACAATATCCCCTCATCGTAGAGACCGCAATATGCAAGAAACTCATCGTAGGACCGCAATATGCATGCCCCACATTACCCGAACCAGCATCATCTTTAGTGGTGTAAAGAGTGGGTACAGTGGGACGTGGAAGCTTGGAACCTGTGTTATGGAACAACAAATCATGCTGCACCCTCTACTGAGCAGATGAATGGGCGTGGTGGATGCTTGGTGAACGTTTCTTGCCTGCATTCGTAACCCCAGCTATGAGATTCATAGTTGGCAATGTGATGGTATGGTTCTGTTTTCCTGGTTTGGCCTTGGACCTCTGTCCAAGGCCAAACTCGGAATTCAATGTTTGTGCTGCCACAAACATTGATTTCCGAGAGGTATCTGAACATTCTGGACAATGCAATGCTTCCTACTTTGGGCGTTTCTATGGAACTAACCATTGTCTCTTTCAGCAAGACAGTGCACCTTGGCATAAGGCTACTACAGTAACTGCATTGGTTATGGACATGAATGTCACCACACTTGACTGATCTCCACAGATCTCTGATCTCAACTCTAGTGAAACTGTGTGGGATGAACTGGAGCATTGGGTGAGGCATCCTACATCTTATTAAGGTGGATGCCATGGCTGTTTGTTCCTCACACTATGGTATCCATTCACTTCTTTCCAAATAGTGTTTTTCACTTAAAGAATCCAATAAATCTAATTTAGCAAGCCACACATTATCTACAAAGGAGAATTCATTGGAACAAGACCAAAGTATTATACAAAAGTTATTTTCTTCTAGAAAGACCGTACAAAGAAAGCTGTGAAGCACACAATCCAAACTTTAATGAAAACAATTGTCTTAAATTTTCTCAATTTTGGGAAATCATTCTGACTAATACTCACCATTCATGTGTTCTGTAAATTGTGATTAATTAATTTTATATTTAAAAATATTTTAGTAACTAATTTATTTTATTGTAATTTATTTTTGGATAACTATTAATGCAGATTGAGCTATTCTCCTGCAGCCAATAGGGCATATAATACCATGCGCTTTCAATTAATTAATATTCACTTTTTTGTGATTCTTCTTCTTCTTCTCTTCTTCTTGAGTATTCTGCAATTGATTAGGTTCTTCTCTTAGTAGCAAAAACTTTCCTTCCACTCTCTTTTGTTCTGAGCTTTCTCTTTCAAGGTTGTGTACTTGTCTCCATTCAGCATGTCATCTAGCATTGTTTTCCTTACTCTTCCTTTGGGTCATTTTTCGTCTATTTTTCCTTCGATAGCATCTCTGATGATTCCTCTCAGAATATGGCTGATCCAGTTTCCTTTTCTTCTTTTTATCCTCTTTAACAGACTTCTTTCTTCTTCTACTCTTTTCAAGACCTCTTCATTAGTTATTTTATCCGTCATTTGATTTTTTCCATCATTCTCCAAATCCACATCTCAAAGCTTTCCAAAATCTTAATTTCTTCTTTCTTCACTGTCCAAGTTTCAGCTGCATAGAGGTAACACTCCACACATAACATTTTATTAGTATTTTCTTTAGGTTTTTGTCCATTTTACTTCTGAACAAATTCCATTGTCTATTAAAGGCATCTCTTCCCATCGCTATTCTTGCTTTTGTGTCACTTTTACATCTTCCATCACTGCTAATTACACTTCCTAGATATTTAAATGTCTTTACTTGATTCAATTTTTTCCCATTTATGCTGATATGCATATTTGCCTCTTTCCTTGCTACTTTCATTACCTTTGTTTTTCATTATATTAATTTTCATTCCATAATTGAAACAGGACTCTAGTAATATATTCAACAGATGTTGTAGTCCTGTTTCAGTATTTGATAATAATGCCTTGTCATCTGCATATTGTATTGTAAATATCTATCTACCTCCAATCTTTATTCCTTCTTCTGAATTCTCCAGTACTTTTTTATTATTATTATTACCACGGGCTACTCCAGGAGTCCTTAGACTCATCGAGGGAGGCCCTAAACATCATGTTCACACAGCTGTTCAACATTCTCACAGTATCTATCATACCTTGCCTTGAACTCGCTCACTGTCATAGCACCCACAACAGACTCTGGCAGCTTATTCCACTCATTTACCACTCTAAAAGTAAAGAACCCAGCTCTAACACCCCTGCTAACCACGCTCTTGCCCAGCTTCCATGGGTGTCCCTTAGTTCTCCCACCACCAGTCCTGATCTCAAAAATATCATCTGAATTAATCCTATAGAATCCTTTTAGCAATTTGAATGTCTCAATCATATCTCCCCTTTTTCGCCTATCAACTAGTTTCTGCAACCCACAAATCTTCAACCTGTTCTCATATGGTTCATTCCATAGACCTGCTATCATCTTAGTCACTCGCCTCTGGATCCTCTCCACCTTCTCCCCATCAAGAAGGAACCTAGGTGACCAAATCTGGGCACAGTAGTCGAGATGAGGTCTTATCAGGGCTCGGTACAGAGGTACAATAACTTGTTTTTCTCTGCTCGTCAAGGTATTTTTCAACAACCAAGTGAGTTGATGAGCTGATTTAGCTACTTTCGCAATGTGCCCCCTAAACTTCATCTCCCTATCCACCAACACTCCCAAGTCCCTGGCTTCATCAATCTCTTGGAGTACAGTTCCACCAATGTGGTATACTGCTGCTAATCTTTTCACTGACTTACTTCTTTTAACATTGCTTTTTAACATTTTTGTGATTATTTTCTTTTAATTGCATTGATAATGGCTATAAAGCATAGCCAAAAATTTTACAAATAAAAAGAATTAAATTAAGTATTTCTGTTATTAATTAGTTATAACGAATTCTTCCACTTACATCTCAATTTTTAGATCAATAATAGTTTTGTCTGTTAGTTGTGTGTTCTCTGACTGATTTGCCTGTGTTGGCTCCTACTTCTTCTCAATATATACTTTGGATCCGACATGATTACTATTATGATGTTCTTAACTAATTGATAAGTTGTAAGTTGACTTCTAATTCAAATATAAAGAAAATTTATATTTAAAGACTGCGCCACTTTATATCTGAATTAGTTCAAGAATTGAAGATAAACCAACTCTCAACTACCCTTCCTTTATATGTTGTTATTATATATACTGGCCGAGTATATTTGACTTACTTAATTCACCCGCTTTGGTTCGAATATTTTATGAATGGTGCAGTAAAAGAGATTCAAGCAAAATACAACTTTTGATTAACAAAAACAAACATTTAATTTTAAAATCACAAATTTTACACTTAAGATCAAATCACTAATTAAGTTATTATAAACACTTCAGCCTTTCTGATAATACTGTCATACAAACTAAGACAATGGTAAATTTGTTATCTCTAATACAGTCTTCTCACAGTTTCTTAAGTTCCAAATACAATAAAAATTGCAGCAACACCTCTTCACAAACAAACACTTTTAAATTTACACTTCAGCTAATCTTCGCAATAGTTACTGTTAACATAAGGAAATTCTAGGATGAAACACACTCACATCTCTGCATAGGAATATTAATGGTTGGAATATTCTTACCGATAATCTTCTTTCTTCATCAACTTACACACAAACACTTTTTAAAACTGTAAGTTTTAACAATAAACAGCACTCGTTAAAATAAATCTTCGAAGCATTAACTGAATTAATCACGGTCACAATACACATAATCAGATGTTCTTGCATGAAGCACTACTGATCACTCATGAATTAGGTAACACAATAATTCCTTAACTTTAGGTTTTATATGCACAGTTGTTCATTCCTCCGGCATTCACTTAATTCTTTAGGTACTATAATTCTAAACACAGCTAACGGTAAACTTCAATTTTACAGCCTCTACTATTCTCTGGAAACTTCGTTCTTTGCTTCAAGGTTCCGTATGTCCTTGACAGGTCGGCCCTGAAATTAAATCTCAACTAAAGTATTGCTAGTCTATTTAGTAGTCACTTAGCTGTCTCCCATAGCTATAATTGTTATTCTACAACTTATTAGCTAACCGCCTCTCGACTAGTAGACTTTATTTAGCTGCTTGAGTGACTTGCCGACTCGCTATTATCGCACTGTGATTCCCGAATGCCAAATGCTCCGATTCCAACCTAATGCCAATCCTCTCTCTCTGTGTTTCCTCTCTCCCTTAATAATCTATAATTTCAGCATTCATCGCTTATATATCCGTTCTTCCCGCCTAAATTGTTCTCGTGAACTAAAACTCTTTTCAATAAACCTTCTCCTCACAAGGTGTTCCAACTCGCACTCGCTTACTTACATGCGTCTCCATGACAACAAAACAAAACATAATAAAATTGAGCTATTACATAACGTTAAATTTCTACAAATAGGAATAAATAGAGAATATTAACATTTCAATTAATGCGCAGTTAAATTATCAAATACAAGTTCTTATAATATTAACATAGTAATAATTAAAATAGCTTAATAATATTTAATACAGTCTTTTCATTATTAATACATATATGAATAAATAATTAAATATTAGACAAAATTAAGGTAGTTATATGAATATTAAATTGTAAAATAAGTTGTTTACATTAAATGATATTTACAAGTCTAGCCTTTGTGATGGAAGATCATGTTGGATTCTGAAGCAAATAATAATTACTCCAATCTCTATATATTCAGAATCCAACACCTGTATGCGCCATGAAAAACCAGAGTTTCCAGGAGAAAAAAAACTAATCTAGAAGTATAAGATTTTACCAGCAGATTCTTCTACTCTTGATGAGAGTGAAAATATCTTTTACAACTTTCTCTCTCTCTCTCTCTCTCTCTCTCTCTCTTTATTGCTTTTTAATACTTTCCTTTCTCTTACCTCTCACTTCTCTTTCCTGCAGTACCATTTGCATTACACAAGTAGGGAATTAAAATTGACTTATATGGTGCATATTAGTGTGATTTAATTATTAGTATGAATCCCGTTCTCTAGTTTGATTATTGTATTTCACATTATGCAAGTATGGATCAAAAGAAACATTTCTTTTCCCATCCCTTCTTCGATATGGAAGTTTATAAACTTACTTTAGCTACACTGGTTTGGATATTGGATTCAACAGTGCTAAGTTCATAATGCAATGAACAGTACATTACGTAGATTCACTCTGATTATTTATGAGGTCATCAG
Source organism: Typopeltis vanoorti (assembly GCF_054136105.1). Lineage (NCBI taxonomy): Eukaryota > Metazoa > Arthropoda > Arachnida > Uropygi > Thelyphonidae > Typopeltis > Typopeltis vanoorti. The sequence continues at coordinate 46,566,174 of NC_143556.1, read as the reverse complement.
GGTTCAGAGGTGATAATGAAACAGTAGATATAAAGGGAAAGTGGACTACAAACTGTAGTGAACAGGTAGCGTAGATAGAAGTATATAAGTAAAGATTTTATAGTATAGATGGAAGTGTGAGAATAAAAGATCATCCCTAGAAGTTGAGTAAATGCAGCTAGTAATGCTGTTTGAGCTAGATTTTCTTTGGTGAATTTTTATTTATTTATTTATTTATTTATATGCATGTAAATAAGTGGAATGGGTTACTGGTGGAAGTGGTGAATATATCATATATAAATGAATTTAAGGTGATGCTTGATAGTTGGTGTGTGAGCTGAATGGAGCTCCCACGATGAATCCTAGAACTCCATTATTAACAAATTATTTTTTTTTTATTATTAACAATTATAAACATTATTATTAACAAAATGCTGGAAACTTTCGGATAAAGCAATTTAAGTAGTTAATATTTTTGAGTTAAAGGAAAAAAAGTTTATATATTAGTTTTTCTGTCAGCAAGGCCTAATATTTTTTTTATATTACAGAATGCAATAGAAATCTTAGAAGGAAAAGTATTTGATTTATGCAAGAAACGTGATGCTCTCTATGATGAAATAAATGAGAAGAATAAAGTTTTGGCTGATGCTAAAATTAAGTATGATGATATGGTAAATGCTTGTAGTCAAGCAACTTTATCAGACCCTGCTGAAAGTGAGAGTGCCAAGGTAGAAACATTTATTATTATTTTGAAAATATCTTTCTTGTCATATTAATTATATATGAGTAATTCTTATAAAATTATAGTAAAATTTATTACTATTATTTTCTCTGCTAACATCATGTGGCAATCTGTCAAAGATGTTTTCAAATCTAAGTATGATACTGTATTTGAATATCCCTTGCCAAATGTATTTGTCATCTTGATATAATATATAAACAAGGTTGCTAAAACATGATCTTCATCTGAAGTTTATATAATTCCTCCTATATCTCTTGTTCACTTACCATCCTTCTCCTCGCACATAAATGCATCACCCATTTCTTATTTACTAGGCCAGTTTGCATCCCCTCCAGATTACCAGGTATATAGCAATATACATTTAAATATATCTCCCTGTTGACCTCCACCCCACACTATGCACTGTCTTACTTCTTGCATCTGTGCCTTGTGCGGGCATAACTCTTATTCTGTCAACAACAACACAACTATTCTTTTTTTTTTTTCTCTTATTATTCTTATCCAACCATTTCACTTATTCCAACAATGTTCAGGCAAATGACCATCTTTTATTTGTTCAATCTGTTTCGCTAGCTTTTGTTCTATTTCCATTTCTTTTATTTACACCATCTTTTATTTGTTCAATCTGTAAATAAAAGAAATGGAAATGGAACAAAAGCTAGTGAAACTGAGGAAGTGAAAGAACAAGAATGTAGAAGCAAAAGTTGGTGATAAAGGAACGAAAGAAAGTGTGAATGAGGAATCAGAAGTAAGGTACAGCAGAACGAGAGGTAGCGAGACTAAGAAAGTGAGTGAAATTGTCAGAATGCAAGATTTGACAAAAGTTATTGAAAGTGAAAAATGAAATGAGGAATATGTAGAGTGATATTAGACGTTTAGTGGAAACTAATGAAAGTGTGCCAAAGAATAGAATGAAAGAAAAAAAGGGTAAAAGAGGTTCCGAGTGATTCCAAGATAGCAGCATATGGAGGTTCCAGTGTTACAGGATTAGTTAAGGAGAGTCCATAAGGTCTGATGTCCAGGAGGGAGAACAAGCAAAATAATTCAGGCTTTGAACATGAGGAAATAAGCAAGAGAATTAGTGGTGGTTGTGGGGACAAATCATTTAAGTGGAAATAAGGAGAACGTAAGGGCAAATATCAGGAGGTTATTAAGAAGAGCGAAAGATAACAGTATAGCGGGAAAGGTTATCAGTGTGTTACCGAGGCATGACAATGATGAGTTGAGACAGAGAGCCATAATCATGAATAACATGCTATCAGAGCTGTGAGGAGAAGGGAGTACAGTTTATGGATGTATGGCATGTGTTTGAAGGAAGAATGGAATTATACAGGCGTGATGGGTTGCATTTGAATGGCTTTGGAGTGAATGGGACAGAGAAAGTGTTGCTAGATAGAAGTGCAGTGTGTGATGCAAGCAAGAGATCAAAAGTAAGAGAAGAAGTGAAAGATAAAGAGAGTATATTGAAGAGACAGAAATGCTTAGCAGTGGAAACAGTTGTAGGGTGGAGATGAAGAGAGAATGGGAATGCAAGAGGAACAGGGAAACAGGCAGTGAATGTGTGTATGGAGATGGAGTATATTGCAGTGTGAGGTGGGGAAATTGAGACTGAGTGGATATATGTGGTAAGTGGTGATAAAGGTGATTGGACAAGAGCAGGTCTTGTGGGGAAATCAGAACCAAAAAGTGGCTTGCATAGGACTGGTTTTAGACCTAAAAATGAACTGCTGAGTTTGTTTACAAATTCTAGAAGTATCAGAAATAAGGGAGATGAAATGGTTTCACTGATTGAATGTATTTGCCACAAAATCATTAGAATAAGGGAAATATGATTAATTGAAGATGATATCCTAATTGGAATAGAAATGGAAGGATACAGTATTTTTTGTGTGAGAATAGAAAGAACAAGATGGGAGAGGGAGTGGTGCTGATGGAAGCAGGGGAATTATGTCCACATAAGGTAGACATGAAAGATAGAAATACTGGCAACAGTTATTAGGCAGGATGGTGTAAAGTGGAGGATGACAGGAAGATGTATTTAGTTGGATGTTGCCAAAGGATGGAATGAGGAGGGTGGTGATGAAGAAATGTATAAACGACTTGGATTACTGAACAAAGGAAGGGTAGTTATTATGGGCAATTTTAATTATGGCAGTATAGATTGAAATGAACAGATAGCATTTGGGAATAAGGAAAATTATTTTCTTCAGTTCTTGAGAACCAGCTATTTCAGACAGTATTGTTGTGTCAGAAAATGTGATGAGTCATCTCCTTTTTCCGACCCAACATAGAGTTAGCTCAGAAGGAATGGATAAGGACATACTTATGCCTCCAAACAGAAAATGTGCTCATTAATGACCCAAGAACATGTGTATATCCAGATTAGTAAATTCTAAGCAATGTTAAAGTATCCCATAAATAGAGAAGGTTTGTTAAATCTATTAAGGTAGAAAATCATGTATAAATTCTAAAAAGATGTGTACAAGCTAATAATAGTTTTAGGCCATGTCAAAGATAGTTCGTGGCCACGGTATCCAATCAGCAGCCACCGTACGTATGACGACACCACCAAGTGAGGGCGCTGTTTTGGAGTATATAGGTTTCGGCAGGGATTTGAATCACCCTCTTTTTCTTCTCTTTTCGTCAGTACCTGGTTTCCTGTGCGGAAGGCTGTATAGCTGTGAAAAGCTTGCTGCCATGCGCAGCAAGAATCTCCCCTTGCTATGTGTGCTACGTGGATCAAAGCTGCAGCTATAGTGCATCCAGATTCCTAAGAAGAAAGGGCCACTGATGAGTTAACGTCAGTGTTTAATTCGGGGTAAGAGTGTTTCGTTTCGTGTGGAACAAAGGAATAGTGAAGCCGCCATTAAAGAAAGTACAGTAAAGAGATCCGAATATCCAGATAAAGCAAGAATGGTAAGCAGAAATCTTTTCATATTAATATCGGAGTAACCGTGGAGTAAGGAGAACTGGTCTTTAAGAACACAGCCCATTTCTGTGAAGTGTTACAAGAACTGTCTGCAGTTTGGACATTTTGTCTATATCTAAGGAAAGGGCATTTTAGGCTTGAGCCAAGTAGGAGACCGAGGCTACGAACTGTTTGTGTCTAAAGAATAATAATGTTATACTGTTAAAACCTAATTGAATGTTAACTAAAATTTTGGGGGAGGATTAAGTCTAAAATATAAGAAGGAGCATTGCCTCAAGAAATCTATGTCAGAATTACTGAATTGACTTGTATATATATATGTAATTAGCATGTGTGATAGTAGATTGGTTATTTAGTATATGTTGTCAGAGTCTAAGGATGGATATGTATATATATAAGTGAAGGAATTTATGTCAGTATAGAGGATTACAGTGTAGAAATTTTGGATGTGTTAAATTAAGAAAAGGGAGGGAACCCAGACTCTTTTAATTTAAGGATTAACTAACTTGTATCATTGTGTTTTGTGCTAAAATAAACGTATTTCTTTATGTGTAATCAAATGAGTTTGTCATGCTTTCTGTGGATTGAATTACCGCTTGGAAAATTACGAACCATGCATAAAAGGGGAACCCACTAGTAATATAAGAAACGGGACCACGACTGCATACTTCATGATCCCTGCATTTTCTTTCTAAGTAATCTTGGTTAGTGTATCAGAATTTAGTTGCCAGCTGGCACAGTCATTAAGTAATATAAATTTGTCGGCAAACAAATTAACTGATAATAAGTAAAGTACAAAAATTTAATGATAACAAAAGATAAAGTTTAAGATAGGACAAATAAGAGATAAGACGCCAATAAGACCAACGCCACCAAGATATAATAGTATGTAAAGAATGTGACATGAGGAGCGAAAGTTTTAGATCTGATCATCAGAGGATGTAATTGTGAGTAGGGTTTCGCGCTTGCCTCCAATTGGTGAGTGTGATCATGAAGTGATCAACCAGGCTGTGGCTAGCTATATGCAGACTTCTGTGAGGAAAGGATATATGTGAAAGTAGAAGGCTGGTGATTATGACAAGCTTAGGAGACATCTTGGAGTTATACAATGGAATGAGGAATTGAGTGGTAAGGAAATAAATGCTGCTTGAGAATGGACAAAGAAATACGTAACAGCATCATTGTGTGAATGTATTCCACGGTCCAAAAACTGAAAAGGTAGGTGTAAAATGGATAAATGAGGAGCTTAAGCATGAAATCTGAACGAAGAAGGAACTTTGGAGGCAGTACAGTATGAATAATGGTAATAATCAGTTACATGAAGAGTGTAGAGAATAAGCCAGGGGAGTCACTCTTTTAGTAAGAAAAGCAAAAGTGCAGTATGAGCAGAAATTGGCAAATCAGGAAAAGAAAAATCGAGAAGAGCTTTTTCAGACAGACGTAGAAGGAAGAATGATTATGGTAAGATGCCTGTTAATGGATGAAAATGGTTGAATGGTAACTTATGCAGAAGACATTGTTCAGGTATTCAGTGATCCATTTATAAAGGTGTTTCATCCTCATCAGGGTGGAAACATGAGGAACTTAAGTGTAGAGGACATAGGAGAGGAAGGCCTAATTGTGAGTGATCAGGAAGTATTTAAGGAAATAAATAACCTTCATATCATTAAGGCATAGAATTTGATGACATATGTCTTAAGGCAATGTTCCAGGAAATTGGTAGTAGCATTGGTGAATGTTTAATAAGTCTTACAACAGCACAGTTTCCAAAGAGAGTGGAAAGAAGGTAAAATTGTTGAACTGCATAAAGGTTTTGATATAATTGGCTACAAATTATAGGCCAATCTGTATATTATTATTATTATTATAACATATTATTACATAGCACCTCCAGAGGAGTCCAAAGACTCATCAAGGGAGGGCGCCTACTCCACAACTCTTCATCTCCACCAACTACAACTACTTTCATCATCTACACCAATGCCATCTACTGCCGACCACCACCAGTATTTTCACAGACAATCACAAACATCCATGCCCATGCCGTGATTCGAACCCGCAACCTTTTGGCTGGAAAGCGGATATGCTAGCCACTGGGCCAACCAGCCGGCCAAGTATATCTGGAGTAGTTGTGAAGGTATCAGAGAAATTTGATGAGTATTCTCAGTATTCTCTTATCAGCATGGGTTTGTTAAAGGGAAATCATGTTTTACTAACTTATTTATGTGCTATAACAAGGTGACAAATTATTTAAAATAAAGAGCCAATAGGCTTCATTTCGGCGATGTAAACATTATTTAAATTAAGGGGATATTAAATTGTTTTAAAGCCGAATAAGAAACGCAAAGATCGGAATCAAAGAGTTTCATGCCGAATATGGTAACTATAAACGTATCGGCGACTACTAACGTAAGCTAAAGCATGTAGTTCAAGTATGTAGTACAAACTAGGGTAACTCGTAGCAAAGGTAGAGAAAGTTCTGATCGCTATTCTTAGTATTTTCCATAATGTAAAACCCATCTCCTAGGAGATGTATGATGTTATACATTATGGTGGGAGGTCACTACCCAGACCGGTAGCTAGACCAAAGTATATAATACTAAGGGTATAGCAAAAAGAACTTGTATACTCTGCTATCCGAGTTGTCAAAAAGGTGGACCCATAAATTATTTAAAATAAAGAGCCAATAGGCTTCATTTCGGCAATGTACGTGCTTTAGTAGTCGCTAGTAGTCGCAGATACGTTTATAGTTACTATATTCTGCATGAAACTCTTTGATTCCGATTTTTGCATTTCTTATTCGGCTTTAAAACAATGTGGGATTTAATATCCCCTTAATTTAAATAATGTTTACATTGCCGATATGAAGCCTATTGGCTCTTTATTTTAAATAATTTATGGGTGCACCTTTTTGACAACTCGTATAGCAGAGTATATAAGTTCTTTTCGCTATACCCTTAGTATTATATACTTTGGTCTAGCTACTCACTGATGAGATCTCAATAAAAATCGAAACCGGTCTACCTTCACCATAATGTATAACATCATACATCTGCTAGGAGATGGGTTTTACATTATGGAAAATACTAAGATTAGCGATCAGAACTTTCTCCACCTTTGCTACGAGTTGCCCTAGTTTGTACTACATACTTGAACTACGTGCTTTAGCTTACACTAGTAGTCACCGATATGTTTATAGTTACTATATTCGGCATGAAACTCTTTGATTCCGATCTTTGCGTTTCTTATTTGGCTTTAAAACAATGTGGGATTTAATATCCCCTTAATTTAAATAAGGTGACAAATGTCGTGGACAAGCATACACTGCACACAAGGGAGATGCATACACAGTGGTAGATTTTCAAAAGCGTTTCATTGACTGCCACACAAGCTGGTAAATACATTGAACCATATGGGATTGGATAACAGACATCTGAGATGGTCATTAGATCAGTGACTGGCTGTCAGATAGGTATCAGAATGTTGTATATGGGGTGCAGTATCCTGTAAGAGGAAGGTGTGCTGCAGGGATAAGTTTTGTGACGATTGTTGTTCAATTTGCATATTAATTGTATTGGGATGGGTTTAACTAGTGATATGTAGCTGTTCGCATATGATGCAAAATTGGGGAGAGCAGTGCATAGTCAAGCAGATGTTATGACCCTACAGGAGGACTTGAATACATTGCATGAATGGACAGGTAAAAGTAGAACTGTCAGTTCATTGTTGCAAAGTGTAAGATTTTGCAATTTGGTAAGTAATGATAGGATGCAAAGTACACACATGGTAGGGAAACTTAAAGGAGGTAGAGGAGATGAGAGATCTGGGTGTGGTAGTGGTAGTGAACCAGGACCTGAAATTCAGGTGCCATTGTGAAGAGACGTCACATCAGATAATGGCAATGATGCCGAGGACCCTGACATGCAGAAATAGAGAAGTTATAATGCCTTTATATAAGGCCTTGATCAGGCCTCCTATAGATTATTGTGCACAGATTCGGTTGCCGTGATTTCATGGTGATAACAATATGTTAGAAAGGGTCCAGAGAAGATTTACAAAGGTAATCAGTGGTCTTTGGAATGTGGAGTATGAGAACAGAGAGAGAAAAAATTACAAAGCCTTGTGAATAGGAGGTGGGGGATATGATTGAGACATATAAGGAATTGTTATCAGGTTGATGTGGAAGAGATTTTTCATAGAATGGGAGAGGGAGATAGAACAAGAGGCCATTGCTGGAAACTGTATAAGGAGGGTATGAGCAGGGGAGTGAGGAGTAGGTTCTTTGCATAATGAAGAGTGGTTGGTAAGTATGTTGTGAATGTAGACACATTAAATCAGTTTAAGGCAACAGTTGGAAGAACATTGTGTGCAATATTGTGTACCTCCCATGAGTCTCTGGCTCTGTGAGGTCAGATGTTAATAAAAATAATAATAATCTTCATTTCTCAAACTACTGATCTCTCCATTTGCCAGCTCTTTCCATCTCTTACATCACTTTCCAGCTCTTTAAGAATATGATTTCTTGTTCATTTGATAGGGATGAACGAGATCTCTTGTTCACTTCTGTCATTATTCTCTCTCTCTCTCTCTCTATCAGTAACCTCACCAGTTGACACACACTTAGTTTTAATTATTCTTATTATTATTACGTAACACCTCCAGGGAGTCTAAAGACTCATCAAGGGAGGGAACCTACTCTACAACTCTCCATCTCCACCAATCCCACCAACTGCAACTACCTTCATCATCTACCGAGCCATCTACCGCTCGGTAGATGATGAAGGTAGTTATGTGAAATTACCACCACCACTAGTAATTTCACATACAATCACAAACATCCATATCCACGGCTCCTATATAAGGCAGGATTTGAACTCGCAGCCTTTTGGCTGGAAAGCAGATACAGTAACCACTTGGCCAACCATGCTTTAAATAGGATAAAAATAAATATCATATTGAAAAGAAACATATGTTGAAGAAGCGTTTACAGGTGTACTGTAGACTCAGCTATACAAATATTATTAAAGAAAAAAATTAAAGACTGGCAACAAGAACCAAACTTTGGTTTCCCTTGTGAAATCTGAAGAAAATATTGATTCATTCAGCCAGAAATGTATCTGATGATGTTCTTTTACAAAAAAAAAAAAAAAAATCTGTGGGCACAAGAAGGTAAAGAGGCATTTGTGGAAAAGAAGGAATCATATCAAGCTTCTTAGGAAGTAGGTCTGCAAATGCCCTGAGAGAGTACAGAGGAAAATGCAATATATTTAAGCTGTGTGTAAAAGTATCTAAAATCATGGGAAGATTTTGCTAAGAATATAAATACCATTTATCTTCATGAAGGTTGCAAAATATTCTGGAGGCTATTAAAAAAGCTTTGAAATAAAGGGAAAGATGCTGAAAAAGGAATCAGAAATGAAAAAGGTGATATAAAAATTAAAGAAATGATGAAGGTCCTTTCTTTCATAGTTATATGGTGATTAGTGTTCATTCTAATGAATTATGGACACAACTGCCATGTCATTCTAATTACTTCAATTTAACATAAACCAAAATAATTAATTACCTGATGTTTGAACCTTCATATCAAGGTCATCATCTGGAGTATACATCATAGACAAAGAGGCAACCTAAGTTACAATACACATAGTATGCTAACATCACACTAATAATTAGGTCAGCAGTTGACACTGTTGGCCTGACTACTGGTAAAAAAAAAAAAAAAAAAAAAAAAAAAACCTGCTGCATGAAGACTAGAGACTTGTTAAGAGGTTACTCACAGATGGATTAGAACAAAACTAGTATTGATGGTGACCAATATTGACAGAGGTGAGCTAAGACTGAAGTGCAGAGCCAGGGAAACTATAATGTTTATGGGTGGGGGAGCAGTGAACATGGGATCCAGTCGATCGAGAAGTTAGTAAGTGGGAGATTTATCACATGATGCTAAATGTGGCACCAAGATTCTTAACTTTACTGGACTAAGCAACACAAGGTGTAAGGGAGGTTGTGGGATGAAGAGGGAATTGCAGTTTATGTATACTAATGCCAGGGTTAGAGGGTGAGAAGTTTTTGGCATTGGCTTTCACAACTTGGCAAAATTTGTAGGCATCAGTGATACTTAGTTGATTGGGGATGATATGGTCATAGAAATAGATTGCAAGAGATGTGGTGCCTTTACAGAGAACAGAAGAAACCAGATGGGGAGAGGGGTTTTTGCTAATGATAGTAGAGGAATTGAAGCTAAAAAAAGAGTAAAAGTACATCAAGAGACAAGGATTCAAAGTGCAGCTTATTTGAAGCTATCTTGTGTGAGACAGAGGCCAACAGAATCAAATATGTAATTAGTTGCTGCTATAATGCAGTTGCTGCTAGCCTGGTTGGCTGAGTAGTTAGCATATCTGTTCTCCAGCCAAAAGGCTGCAGGTTCAAATCCCGCTGTGGGCATGGATGTTTGTGATTGTCTGTGAAAATACTAGTGGTGGTAGTGGGAGGTAGATGCCATTAGTATAGTTGCAATTTGTTGTAGTTGGTGGATTGAGTGGTGGAGACAGAGAGTTGTAGAGTAGGTGCTCTCCCTCGATGAGTCTTTGCACTTACTTGAGGTGTCACGTAATAATAATAATAATAATAATCTGGGGGGTGAGAGAGTAAAAGGAAGAATGTAGATGATGTACATTGACAAATTAGCATGAGTTAAAGGTTGAGTAATTATTATGGAATATTTCAACTATGGGGACGTAGACTGTGAGAATGGTCAGGGGCAGGGATTGGAATTTGTACACCTAAAGCAGAATGTAATGCAGGGGACATGAGGTTTAAGAGTGCTAGATCTCATCATACAATCTGAGCACTTAAAAGTAATCAACCTAACTATGCTGTTTCTGCTTGGAGAAAGTGATCATGTAATCTTGACCTTGGAAATTCTAGACATATAGCATTTTCTTTTAAGAAGAGATATATGTAGAATTACAAAGCAAGTGATTATGATGAGCTGAGGTGTCAGCTTTCAGTAGTGCCATAAGAACTTAGAGGGAAAAGATATTGATGGTGCATGGGAGGTAGTCAAAGGCTGTTTGAAAAAAGCAGCATGAAAATGTATATGCCAAGTCAGAAGGATAAATCTGGTAGGATTTAGATGTATGAATAGAATCATTAAGCAAGAGTTACAGACAAAAAAGTTGTGCGGTGAATATAAGGAAAAATGTTATCAGCATGCCTATGTGCAGTACAAGGCACGGGCAAGAAGAGTGACCTGTATATGGTAATGAAGGCCAAAGCTAATTATGAGATAAAGCTAGTTGATGAAGCCAAAAGAGATCCTAAAGAGTTCCTTTGCTCTGTGGCAAGTAAAAGGAAGAAAAACTATGAAAGGATAACTTTAAAAAGTGCTGATGGTGGGGTGGTAACAGAAGTGAACCAAATAGTTCAATTACTGAGTGAGCATTTTGCAGAGATGTAGCATCTAATTGATGACATTGCAATGCCAGATATGATACTAACTGATGGGTGAATAGGAGTTCAAGAAATGGACCTCAGTGCAAACACAGCCATGAGATTAGATGGCATACCAGCCTGTGTATTACAAGAATGTGCAAGGGAATTATCAGCTCCTCTGACCAAACTGTTTAATTTAAGCCTCAGTAGCAGGAAGGCCAATGGAGTGGAAAGAGGGCAAATTAGACCCACTGCATAAAGGAGGATCCAAGACAGAAGTAGCAAATCAGCATCTCAGGAGTTTTGATGAAGATATTGGTGGTAAAAGACAGAATTCAGGACTGGGTGGATAGGAATATGATACTCTGTAAGGGACAACTTGGTTTTGCTTTGGTGATTTGCTTACTCTTTATAATAAAGAGACAATGGAGTTGGATAAGGGAAATGTCTACACAGTGATATTGATGGACTTTGCAAAAGCATTTGACAAGATTCCTCATGGAATTTTGTTGCAAATATTAAACTAAATGTGGACGGATATGAATCTGGTGATATGGATTAGAGTGTGGCTGATGGATAGATATAAAGAGTGGTTTATGGAGGAGTGAGTTCAGGAAAAAGCAAATGACTAATATTTTACTGCAGGGCTCAGTACTTGGTCTGCTGTTGTTTGATTTCCATGTCAGCGAAATAGGAAATGAATTGTTAGGAACTATTCAGTTGTTTGCTGATGGCACTAAACTGGGAAGAGCAATGATAAGTGAAAGTGAAGTAGAAATTGTGCAGGAAGACTTAAATATAGAGTATAGGCAAAGAGGTGTAGTTGCAGTTCATTCCAGTTGGATTTGAGTGGTGGAGACAGGGAGTTGCAGAGCAGGTGCCCTTCCTCGATGAGTCATTGGACTTCCTGGAGGTGTCACGTAATAATAATAATAATAATAATAATAATAAATGGCCAATTCAATGTGCCCAAGTGAAAGGTGGATGCACTTTGGGAAGAAGAGATCACAAGTCGTGCATCATATTGATGGAACTGAATTGCTGAATTGCAGAAAACTGATGAGGCTAGAATATGAGGGTTATTGTGAACAGGGAGTTAGTTAGAGGGGCATATTAGATTTACATGGTTGTTGAGGAACACACTAAAAAGCAGGAATAGAGAAGTTATTGTTCTCCTATATAAGGCTTTAATAAGAGTCACACTGTCTGCAGATCTGGACACCCAGATTCCATGAGGATAAAGAAGTGGTGGAGAGGATCCAGAGGAGAATGTCAGAAATTGTGGCAGGTCTATGGAATGCTCCTGATGAGAATTTCAAAAACTAGCTGATGGTGAAAAAGAGGAGACACAATAGAAGCATATAAGTTATTAAAGAGGTTTTACAGTACTGAGAGTGAAGAAGCTTTCAGTACATGAAAGAAGAGAACAAGTGATCACCTGTGGAAATTGTGTAAGACTGTGGTTAGAAAGGGTGCTATTAATAAATTTTTTGCTTGGAGGTTGGTGAATGCTGTGCCGAGGTAGCTAAGAGTGCTTCATCAATGAATGAATTTAAAGAGAGGTATGTGTAGGCATTCTGTGAATAATGGATCTGACTCCATGGAGATACCTGTATAATAATAATAATAATAATAATTTATGAAGTAAGTGCTATAAGAGCAGAAATTATTGCTTAGAATCCTAAATTGAGGATGAGCTGGAGAACTTGAAAAAGAAGTTATGTAGGCTAAATGTGTACTATTCTTATTCTTGGGATTTTTAGGCAACTATTATTGTTTAGATCGGGATAATTGATCAAATTTTGCACTCTTTCTTAAATTTGTATTCATACCAAGTTTTTGTATACAAAATGAGTAGATTTATTATTATTTTTTATTTATTTTTTATATTTATTTATTATTATTTTTTTTTTTGTATATAAAAACTTGGTATGAATGCCAATTTAAGAAACTCTAGAAAGTTTAATCAATAATCCTAATCCCCATGATAATAGTGGCCTAAAAATCCCAAGAATGTGGATTGCATATATTCAACCTGCATGAAATAGTTGAGTTACTGAGTGACCACTTTGCAAGGGTATATCATCTTAGGAGGTTACTGCTTTAACAGATACTAATGTGGGAACAGAGGTGGATGAATTGGAGATTCTTAGGATATTGCAGAATTTCAATTTTAATACAGCTGTGGAACTAGATGGAATATCAGCTTTAGTCTCATGAGAATGTGCAACTCTGACTAGGCTCTTTAATTTAAGTCTCAGCTCTGGTAGTGTTCCAAGAGAGGGGAAACAGGGTAAAATAATTCCTTTGCATAAGGGAGGTCTTAGACTGCAGTAGCAAATTATAGACCAATCAGTATCTCAGACATAGTTGTAAAAATACTGGAAAAATTCGACAAAAAGAGAATTCATGAATGGGTGCAGTAGTGGCCCATACATAAGCACTGTGACACTGCAGCACTCACAAGGAAAAAATGAAAAATGTAAATTTTGTTTGTGTTTATAAATAATAACAATGCTTACAACATTATATAAATGCAATACAACATGCTAAAGGTTACAGCTTATGTTTCGACAGTGATTGAATAGTTAATAATTGGAATTGTTTGATTAACGCTTTAGATTACGAAACAAATACACTGCAATCTAACACAGTGTCGATATTATCACGTTTGACCAATCGCAGTCAGACTCACTGATATTCGTTTGCACTTGTAATGTGCAATGACTGACCATAGTCGTGCTTGCAGATTTTCATACATCTGCATGCACGACTATGGGGGGGAAAACCCTGCTGTCCATGCCCAAGACCAGCTAACTTGGCTATGGCTGAGGAAGATCCTTAAGCTCCTCATGTCGGACAGGAATCGAATCCAGGACACTCCTTCCCCAGGCATATGGTTGAGAAGCACAAAGCCACTAGGCTAACCGCACAGACGATTAATCCAATAAAATCCCCTCACTAACTTAAACATTTCTATCATATCAGCACTTTTCATCCTACCTACCAAACTATGCAATGCACATTTCTTCAACCTCTCTCCATTGATAGCATTCCCATGTCCTGATATTGTCTTAGTCATTCTTCTTTGCACCCTTCTCCAATGTTTCCACATCACATTGAAAACCAGGTGACTGAATATAAGCACAATTAGTCTAAGAGTGGTCTGAAAAGTTATATATACAGTGGCACAACTACCTCTTTATCCCTACATGTTAGAGTACTTCGTATCACAGCAGCACTACGATGCATATTCTTTGCAACACTTGCAATATTCCCTCTAAACTTCAGCCTGCTGTAAACTATCACTCCCAAATCTCGAATCGCATCCACTTCCAAGAGTAGAGCAGCGTCAATATAGTACACAGCCTTATATTTCTGAACTCCAAATTCAACACCTTGCACTTATTAATATTAAAACTACAACCCCACTCATCTGTCAAAGATAAAAGTCTATTAAAATCTTCCTAAGGGAATTAACATCGACAAATGCTGCTTATAACTCTCACTAACTTTGCATCATCAGCAAACAGCCAAAGATCTACAGTCAGTCCACATGATATATCATTTACAAACAAGTTAAACAACAGACAACCAAGAACAACACCCTGGGGCATGCCACTGGTTATCCTCTTTTTTTTTTTTTTACACTCATATACACCTTGTTGGTATCATTCAGAGAACGAATCACTAATCCAACTAACCGGTATAATATCCATTCCCATCCTCTGCAGCTTGTAAACCAATTTATCATCACCATCATCATCATTATTATTATTATTATTATTATTATTATTATTAACATCTCACCTTAATGGAGACAAAGACTCATGGGAGGTACACACTATTGCACACAATGCTCATTCAACCATGCTTTAAAATGATTCAATGTGTCTACATTCACAACACACTCAGGCAAAGCATTCCACTCACCAACTACTCTCCATGCAAAGAACCTGCCCCCCCCCCTCTTCTGCTCACATCCTCCTTAAACAGTCAGTTTCCAGGGATGGCCTCTTGTTCTACCCACTCTCCCATTTTATGACAAATATCCTCCATGTCAAATGACTAGCTTCTATGTCTCAATCACATCCTTCCTTCCCACTTTCTGCTATTCATGATGCTTTGCAATCTCTCAATCTGTTCTAGTACTCCACATTCCAAACACCAATGACAACCTTTGTGAATCTTCTCTGGACACTTTCCAACAAATCCTCATCACCATGAAAACCCAGCAACCAGATTTATGCACAATAATCCATATGAGGCCTGATCAAGGCCTTATACAGTAGCATCATAACCTTTTTATCTCTGCATTCAGGGTCCTCAGCATCATTGCCATTATCTGATGTGACATCTTCATAACTTGTGTAATGTGGCTCCTGAATTTTAGGTCCTTGTCCACCATCACTCCCAGATCTCTCAATTCCTCTACCTCCTTTAAAATTTCGCCACCAAGTGTATACTTTGCATTCCATCATTGCTTACCAAATTTCAAAGCCTTACACTTTGCAACATTGAATGACAGTTCCACCTACCTGCCTATTCATGCAATCTATTCAAGTCCTCCTGTAAGGCAATAAACATCTGCTTGCCTCTTCATTGCTCTTCCCAATTTTGCATTTTCCATTATGAGGCCTCATCAAGACCTTATACAATGGCATCATAACGTCTTTATCTCTCTATGTCAGGGTATTCTGCACATTGCCATTATCCGATGTGATCTCTTCACAACTTACGCAATGTAGCCCCTGAATTTCAGATCCTTGTGCACCCCCCCAGATACCTCATTTCCTCTACCTCCTTTAAAGTTTCAGTACCAAGTGTATACTTTGCATTTCATCATTGCCTATTAATTTCAAAGCCTTACATTTTGCAACATTGAACTGGCAGTTCTACATACTTGCTCATTCATGCAATCTATTCAAGTCCTCAGTAAAGCCATAACATCTGCTTGACTCTGCATTGCTCTCCCCAATTTTGCATCATCTGCAAACAGCTACATATCATCAGTTACACTCATCCCATTATCATTAATATACAAATTAAACAATAATGTTCCAAAAACTTACTCCTGCAGCATATTTTCCTCTTTCAGGATACTGCACCTCCATATACAACTTTTTGATACCTATCTGATGGCCAGTCACTCATCCAGCTCAGAAGTCTGTTATCCAATCAAATCTGTTTCAGTTTATTTAATAGCTTGTCGTGTGGGAGCCTATCAAAAGCATTTGCAAAATCCAAGTACACCACTGTATATGCATCCCCCCCTGTCCAAGTTTCAGTCACCTTGTTATAGTCCATAAGTAAGTTAGTAAAACATGATCTCCCCCTAACAAACCCATGCTGTTAACTACAAAGAATACCACTGTTTTCAACCCAATTTTGTATCCTTCTTCTCACCAATGTCTCTCTCTAGTACCTTTACTACAACTCCAAATATTATCACAGTATGTGGTTCTCCCTTATTAGTGCACTCATCACCTTGTCTTAAAATGCAAATAAATTGCTAAAATCATATCTACACATTACAATTCCATGCTAACCATCAAAAAGTATACTATGTCTATCAGCCCAATCTTATATTCTATTCCTAACCAATCTTTCCAACACCATGACTACAACTGCAGTTATACATACTGGTCTATAATTGGAAACTTCTGTCCTAGAACCAACCATGCTTATGGAGTGGTTCTATTTTGGCTTCTTTATTTTTCTTAGGAACCTTAACCACTGCAAGACACTTTCATTAAATACCCAAGTTAAAGGAATAGCTAACTGTTGTGCACATTCCTTCAATGCTAATATATAGCCTTATTAACATCTAGCTCAATCATCACTTGATACATCTCTCATTCCTTCACTTCTAATTCTGCTAATATTTGTCTCCCTTCTATATGTTGCATAGCATTATTTATAGCAGTATGAGTTCTGGTGAAGGCTAGAGAAAGAGATTGATGAGAAGTAGGATACAGAAATCGGTTGATAACTGCAGCGGTTATCAGCATGGGTTTGTTACAGGGAGATCATGTTTAACTAACATACTTATGTATACTATAACAAAGTGACAAATATCTTGGACAGAGGAGATACATATACAGTAGTGTACTTGAATTTTGAAACACCTTTAGATAGACTACCAGAAGACAAGCCGTTAAATAAATCAAAACAGGCTTCTGAGTTGGATCAGTGACTGGCTATCAGATAGGTATCAGAAAGTTGAAAATGCAGTGCAGTATCCAAAAACCAAAAAAGGATGGTCACTAGTGATGTGCTGCAGGGGTGGTTTTGGGACTATTGTTGTTCAATTTGTATATTAATGATACTGGGATGGGTTCAGCTAGTGATATGCAGCTATTTGCAGATGATTCAAAATTGGGAAGAGCAATGCAGAATCAAGCAGATATTATGGCCTTACAGGAGAACTTGAATAGATTGCATGAATGGGCATGTAAGTGGAACTTTCAGTTCAATGTTGCAAAGTGTAAGGTTTTGAAATTTGGTAAGCAGCACTGCGATTCAAAGTATACACTTGTTGAGGAAACTTTAAAGGAGGTAGAGGAGATGAAAGATCTGGGTGTGGTGGTGGACAAGGATCGGAATTTCAGAGCCTACATTGCACAAGTTGTGAAGACATCACATTGAATAATGGCAATGATGTGGAGGAACCTAACATGCAGAAATAAAGAGGTTATGATGCCATTGTATAAGTCCTTGATCAGGCCTCATATGGATTATGGTTCACAGATCTGGTTGCCTAGTTTTCGTGGTGATAAGGATATGTTGGAAAGAGTGCGAGAGAAGATTCACAAAGGTGTTCTGTGGCCTTTCGAATGTGGAGTACAAGGACAGATTGAGAGAATGTAAATTGGAAACCCTTGTGAATAAGAGGAGGAAAGGGGATATGATTGAGACATATAAGCTAGTCAGGGGTTGTTATTAGGTTGACATAGAGGAGATTTTTCATGGAATGGGAGAGAGGTATAGAACAAGAGCCCATTGCTGGAAATTGTATAAAAATGGTGTGAGCAGAGGAGTTAGGAGAGGATTCTTTACATATAGAGTGGTTTGGTAAGTGGAATGCATTGCCTGAGTGTGTTGTGAATGTAGATATGTTGAATCAGTTTAAGGCATGATTGGATGAGCTTTGTGTGCGATCTGCCCACAATGAGTCTGACTCAATGGAGGTCAGATGTTAATAATAATAATAATAATAATAATAATAGCAATAATGATATATACTTATAAAGTTCTCATTCAATAATTCCATCATATCGTTTGCAATAGTCACTCTGCTGCCATGACTATCCACTAGCGTCAAACTGCCATAATTATTCTTCATCTTGCTTGCATACTATCTTTGTTCCCATGTTATCAGTTACTGAATGGGAAAAATGTTAGGAACACATGAAAATCTTTGAAAAAGTGCTTAAATGAGGCAGTATCTGAAAGTATCCCCCAGTGTTCAAAGAATAAATAGGTTGGGAGTGAAATGGATATGCATCCCTATTAAGCAAGAGATCCACAAGAAGAAGATGATATGGAAAGAATATCATGAGAATAAGAGTGAGAGGAGTTATGAAATATATAAACTGCAAGCCAGAAAAATCACACAAGTATTGTGCAGAAAACTAAATCTGAGGGTGAAAAGAAATTGGCTATTATTATTAATATTATTATTATTATTATATAATACACTCAACAATACAACAACAATACAACTCAAAAAACACTCAACCAACCTACTTCCAGTTATACAAAAACTGTTAAATAAAATCTTCGAAACAGGACACATACCTGAAACACTGAAGACTGCATTAATCACACCCATACACAAACAGGGAAAAAGAAACATTATAAATAATTACAGACCCATTGCCACGCTGTCTGTAATCAACCAAATCATGGAGCGCATTGTGCATCAGAAACTCTCCACATACATTGAAAAATTTCAAATCATACCCAAAACACAATATGGCTTTCAAAAAAATAAAGGCACAGCAACACTCCTGGAAGATTTCACAGATCTAATAAACGCTGCATTGGATAAAAACAGAATAACATTAGTGGTATTCATTGACCTAACAAAAACATTTGACACACTAACACCGAAAACATTGTTAATGAAACTAACCCATATCGGAATTGGAGGTTGTCTACTCCAGTGGTTTAAAGCATACGTGAAAAACAGAAAGCACATCACACGTATAGGATCAGCATATAGCAAAGAGGTACATGTAACCTGTGGAGTACCGCAAGAGCTGTCTTATCTCCCATTCTATTTAATATATACACACATGACATAAGCAAACTCCCCCTAAAAAATAAAATCTTCCAGTATGCAGACGACACGGCCATAGTATCCATTCACAACAATGCAAATATCGCTTACACAAATATGCAACACGACATCAATCAAATCACTAACTGGTTAACCGAAAACGGCATATATATAAACCCTGGAAAAACAAAGCTAACGGTATTCAAAAACTCCCAAACCCTGCCCATAGAAACTAAATATCTCACTATCCAACATTCATCCTCCTATACACAAAGCACAGAACCTAAAATCACAACCATCACACAGGTGAAAACAACATGCTATCTCGGACTTCACTTCGATGCTGATCAAAGTTGGAATAGCCATACAAACTACCTACATACCAAGCTTAGGATAATAGCAAGCAAACAAACTATACAAATTAAAAGACATTGCCCCAACCCACATAAAAATACTAATCTATAAAGCATTATGTGAAAACATTTTAAGATATGCAATCACATCATATGCATTCTGGGCAGAATACAGACTTAACAGGCTACAATGGTTGCAAGATAAAATAGTAAAACTGATATTCTGGGAACAACTTACTCTTATGCAGGAAGCATGGACAAAACACAAAATATTTAAGGTGAAACTCTTATGCCACTACACAGTCATGTTAAAACATTACTACAACCCAACATATAGAGTAACCAGAACAACATATCAAATAACAAGACCACAGTCAACAAACTACATAACATATAAGTACAACAATCACCACGGCAAAGCCACCCGAAACTTCTATGTACCTGACATGATAAACAAACTGCCATTCGACAACAGAAACCTAGGAACATACAGAGAGCTGAAACAGGTGCTATATAAATATTATAGCAAGAATGAAAATAAGAGCAATTCCTGTTTCTCTCTCTCCCCCCAACGCATGCACGCACGCACGCACGCACGCACACACACACACACACACACACACACACACACACACACACACACAAACCTATGACAAAGCCCCTCTCAAAAACCGTCACTACAAAAATACAAAGAAACAAACATACCATGTCTAAATCCAACCCTATTTGCACAAAAAAAAAAAAAAAGTTAAACTGTAATAGCAGTCAAAGTCTTCCAAGAACGTACCAACAAACAGTAAAATCAACACCTGGCTTGTGACCAGTATAGGAACATAACCATGAAACCATCACCATCTATCATCTATTATCTTCCTCAGATAAGCTCTGCTAAGCTTCGAGGAAGAAAATTTATAACTTGCAAGTATCTGTTATTCACAATTGTAATGTGTTATAAATACTATATATATATATATATATATATATATATATATATATATATATATATATATTATTACAGCATCTATGTATGCAATTTATCTGAGACATAAAAAAATAAATAAATAAAATAAATAAATAAATAAATTATTATTATTATTATTATTATTATTATTATTATGTATATTCTATATTCAAAAATTCTGTATAATCTTTATTGTAAATATCAGAAGAACATGTGTTGTAAATACATAATACAGAGGCAAAAAAGTATTTTTAAAAATTTTAATTGAAATCCAATGTAGAAAATGTAGCACTTTGTGCTGAATTCTGTAAAACTATAAGTTGCAATGTCACTCAAGATGTTTATTGTATGAATAAATATTTTAGCAGATCAATAAAAATATTATTGATCTGCTATTTTATTATTGATCTGGTGAGATGGATAGCTGGGTGGTTGATGGAGAGATATCAAAGAGTAGTTTATTCAGGAGTAGAGTCCAAAAAACAGCCTGTGACTAGTGGTGTGCCACAGGGTTCTGTTCTTGGACCACTGCTGTTTAATCTGTTCATTAACGATATAGGGAATGGTCTAAGTGGGACAGTTCATTTGTTCGCTGATGATGCAAAGTTGGGTAGGGCGATAGTGAATGCAGAAGATGTCAAAGTCTTGCAAGATGACTTAGATAGATTGGAGTTCTGGACTAAGGAGAATGGATGTCAATTTAATGTGACAAAATGTAAGGTTATGCATTTCGGAGTGAAAAGATTAGCAGCAGTATACCACATTGGTGGAACTGTACTCCAAGAGATTGATGAGGCCAGGGACTTGGGAGTGTTGGTGGATAGGGAGATGAAGTTTAGGGGGCACATTGCGAAAGTAGCTAAATCAGCTCATCAACTCACTTGGTTGTTGAAAAATACCTTGACGAGCAGAGAAAAACAAGTTATTGTACCTCTGTACCGAGCCCTGATAAGACCTCATCTCGACTACTGTGCCCAGATTTGGTCACCTCGGTTCCTTCTTGATGGGGAGGAGGTTGAGAGGATCCAGAGGCGAGTGACTAAGATGATAGCAGGTCTATGGAATGCACCATATGAGAACAGGTTGAAGATTTGTGGGTTGCAGAAACTAGTTGATAGGCGAAAAAGGGGAGATATGATTGAGACATTCAAATTGCTAAAAGGATTCTATAGGATTAATTCAGATGATATTTTTGAGATCAGGACTGGTGGTGGGAGAACTAGGGGACACCCATGGAAGCTGGGCAAGAGCGTGGTTAGCAGGGGTGTTAGAGCTGGGTTCTTTACTTTTAGAGTGGTAAATGAGTGGAATAAGCTGCCAGAGTCTGTTGTGGGTGCTATGACAGTGAACGAGTTCAAGGCAAGGTATGATAGATACTGTGATAATGTTGAACAGCTGTGTGAACATGATGTTTAGGGCCTCCCTCGATGAGTCTAAAGACTCCTGGAGTAGCCCGTGGTAATAATAATAATAATAATAATAATAATAATTATCATAAAAAATAAAAAAAAATTATCTAAGACCTCCAGGGAGTCAAGGACTTATCGAGGGAGGCTGTAAATTACCCAACTCAGCTATCATACCTACCCTTGAATTCATTCACACTAAATGCACTCACTACCCGTAAGGGCAGATTATTCCACTCACTCACTGCTCTCTGGGAGAAAAAACAGAGCTGTTAATCCTTTCTCGACTGAGAACAACCTTAACTTCCATAGATGCCCCCGTGTTCTCTCCCCGCCTTCCATATAATGAAAAATTTCATCAGTTGAAATGCTATAACACCCATTCAAAAGTTTATAGACCTCTATTATATCACCCCTCTTTCTCCTGTAACCAGAGTCTGTAATCCACATACTCACAATCTTTCCTCATAATCTAAATCCCATAATCCAGATATAATCTTTGTAACTCTTCTTTGCACCCTTTCCACAGCTTGTTTATCCCCTTGGAACTCGGGAGACCAAATCTGTAATCCAAGTGTGGTCTTATCAAAGCCTTATAAAGAGGCAAAATTACTTCCTTATCCTTACATGTCAAGGTTCACTTCAACATACCAATTATCCTCTGAGTTCTATTTGCAACTTTTGCTATGTGACCTTCGAACTTTAAATTCTTATCCATCAATACATCAAGATTCCTTGCCTCTTCAATTTCTTGTAGCATAACCCCGCTAATATAATATGCCGCTACTCTAATCACACCAAAGTGCATAACTTTACACTTACTAACATTAAACTGACAGCTATTTTCGTTAGCCCAGGTTTCCAGTCTATTCAAATCATTTTGCAATTTCTGAATATCGGTAACATCCTTGATTGCCCTGCCTTTCTTCGCATTATCAGCAAACAATTGCAAATCTGATGATAGACCCTGCTTGATGTCATTAATGTACAGATTGAACAATAATGGCCCAAGGACTGAACCCTGAGGTACACCACTGGTTACCTTAAATCTGGCAGATTCACACCCACTGTATACCACTTTTTGATATCTGTCTGTCAACCATCCCCTAAACCAAGTCAATAGATTATGTTCCAGTCTCATATTCTCCAGTTTACACAACAGCCTATCGTGTGGTATCCTATCAAATGCCTTAGAAAAATCCAACATTATCATACTGTATCCATTCCCTTTATCCAACTCGGCCATAACATTGTTATAAAATATGAGCAAATTGCTACAACATGACCTTCCTTTAGTAAACCCATGCTGTTCCCTGCATGGTATAGAATGCTTGTCTACCCATTTTTGTATGTGAGTTTTTACCAACTTCTCTAAAATCTTCACTACCACACCAGAGATACTAATAGGTCGGTAGTTAGACACATCAGTTTTTGCACCACCCTTGTACAATGAAACTATCATACATTCCTTCCATTCCTGTGGTATCATTCCTGAGCTGAGACTCAAGTTATACAAATGTGTGAAAGGTAGCCAATTCAGCTGAACATTCCTTTAACAAACGGGCAGATATTCCATCTGTCCCTATTGAAAAATTCTTATCCAGGTTATGCAATAGCTCTTCAACCTCATTTTCATGAACCTGTAACTCTTCATCCAACGTAGCAGTAGCACCATGCTACATACACCTGGTTGTTATATCTTAGCAAAGTGAGCACTCATTAACTGAACAATCTCCTTAGCTTCCAACACTCGTGTACCATCTGCATTCAATCAAGTTATTTTTCTACATTCATTCTTTCTTTTGCTTGCGACATAATGATAAAATTCTTTTCGCTTGCCTTTAGCTTGCATGGCCAATTTCTTTTCATACTCCGTTTTAGCTTTTCTCACAATACTCGTTATTTTTCTGGCCTGAGCTTTATACATTTCATAACTCCTCTCACTCTTATTCTCACGATATTCTTTCCACATCAACTTCTTCTTGTGGATCTCTAGCATAATAAGGCTGCACATCCATTTCACTCCCGACCTATTTATTCTTCGAATACTAGGGATACATTCAGATACCGCCTCATTCAAGCTTTTTCAAAGATTCCCATGCATTGCTTACATTTTTTCCATTCAGTAACTGATACCATGGGACCAAAGATAGTATTCTTCTAAGTTGATCATAATTTCCAGCTTTGTAATTCAGCATGTAGCCTGATTTAATCAGAGCTTCAATACAAGTAGATACTTCCCAAGAAAAAACAGCACGATCACTGTCACCAGTTGGTGGTAAAATAGCCATATTCTTGACAGAGATCCCTTCTGATGCTATGAGCAAATCCAACACTCTTTCACCTCAAGTTCCTTCTTTCAGATGCTGCTTGAGAAAGTTATCTCGCAACAATTCAATAAATTCCTGTTCTTTCTGATCATGAGATTTCTCTTCTACCCAATCAATGTTTGGAAAATTAAAGTCACCCATAATGATCATTCACTTGATACCCATAAGGCTAAATTGCCGATGCATTTCTTCGTCCCCTTCAACTGGCAGCTCAGTTGTAGGGGATGTTAACAGATATTTGATTCTGTTAACCTCCACTTCACACCAAATAGACTCAAACTCATCGCTACATGGAATATTGTTACCATTATTGTTTTCGTGTATTTCTATCCTAACTGGACTTTAGTCATCTGATATCGTTAGTAACACTCCTCCTCCTCTCCTATCTCTTCTGTTATTCCTAAAAATAGTATATCCGTTACACTCGATCCCACTTATCATATCTCATTCTGATAGCCAGGTTTCACTAATGCCAACAATCTTAGGCCACACCGTATTCAATAAAGCAACAAACTGAACCCTTTTGTTTCTAATGCGCCTAGCATTTGTGTATAGACATAATAAATTACGGCCTAGCCTATTCTTATAATTAGATATGCAATGTATTTGGTCTTGTTTTAGAATTTTCTCTTTTCCCTCCCCAGACATACTTAAAAGGTCCGAACCCAAAGCATATTTTTCCACTCCTTCGCCACATACATAACCATGTTCAAAGGCATTCATATCTTTATCACATTTGTATACCATAGTTGAACTTTCACACACATTTTCCTCATTCCTCTCTTTATGATCTAGTTTCTCTGACTCTCTGCATTAAGTCTCATACCAAGAAGTAATTTTTCCAGGCTTCTGATGCCAAATGAATTCAAGTGCAGGCCATCATTCTTATACAAATCTTTTCTGCCATAAAACACACCCCACACATCTAAAACCTCAAATCCATATCTTCTATATAACCTGCACATGAAATCATTTGCTATCATCGCCCTCCTTCTTAACTCAGTACAATCATATCTAGGTAGTAATCCTACAATTTTTACTCTTTCACTTTTCTTTCTCACTTCTTCAAACAGATCTTTCATATCTTCTCTCATACTATGTTTGTCACCACTTAGATTATTTGTACCTAACAGCACTACCATTTCTTTTACATTTCATTTTTGGTTTTCAATTACATTTCTGATATTTTTAATTTTCGCTCCCGGGAAACTAGAAGTGGTAACTCCCTCGGCAAGCGCAAATTTTAAAATTGAGTCACCATACCATATTACCTCTTTTTTCTTAGATATTAATGGACTTACCTTGTTGTTATCAATATTTTGATAACAACAAGGTAAGTCCTGTTGTTATTCTAATCCTTTTTCTTATTCTGTCGAAGTTTAAACGTTTTTCCACCTTTTCCAATTCCCTGTTTGATTTCCTAATAATTTCTTTTAACCGAGCTATTTCTAATGTCAGCATATCCTCAGATAAATTATTATCATCACTGCAGAAGTGTTTTTGTTCAGGACAAACGCTCTCCTCAGTAGCAACTTTAGCTTTAGTCACTGCCTTGTTACGACCAGTTTTTTGGCGCCATTTTCAAGAATAGTAAAAACTAATAATTTCTCTGAAATTATGTTATAAAACACTTTAGTACAATAACTACACTAATAAAATTACAATAATATACTAAAAATACACAATTATATCTAAGAAAACACTTAAAAAATCAACAAAAATCACAAATCTTTCAGGAGCTCTCTGACAGTACGTCTTTTTAACTGCTAACCTCGACACCAGATTCAATGCAAGCTAAAAGGCAATCCAAAAGAATTTTATTGTTATGCTGCAAACAAAAGAAAGAATGAATGTGGAAGAATAACTTTACTGAATGCAGATGGTACTCTGGTGTCAGAAGCTAATGAGATTCTTCAATTAATGAGTGCTATCTTTTCTAAGATATATCAGCACAGTGTTACTGCTACATTGGATGAAGAGTTAGGAGGTGCATGAAAATGAGGTTGAAGAGTTGTTGAATAACCTATAAGAATTTTTCAATAAGGACGGATGGAATATCAGAACATTTGCTAAAGCTATGTTCATCCGAATTGACTAGACTATTCACATGTTTGTATAACTTAAGTCTCAGCTCTGGAATGATACCGCAGGAATGGAAAAAATGTATGATAGTTCTATTGTTTCTAAAGAGTTTGAGAACAGGAATCAAACCTTGGAGATTCAGTGGCAAACTCTGAAGAAAACATTGATTGATTCTGCCAGAGAGGCATATGTGGTGAGGTTGTCTGCAAGGATAAAAAAATCAGAACTCCCTGGTGCACACAGGAAGTTAAAGAGGCAGTGAAGTTTTTCCTGTCAAATAAGTCAGCTTGTGCACTTAGAGAATACAGATACAAATGCAAGAATGCTAAACACTGTGTAAAACTAGCTAAACAAAAGTCATGAGAGGACTTTGGCAAGAATATAGAAAATAAATATCAAGAAGGTGGCAAAATATTCTGGAGGTTGTTGAAGAAGCTTAGGAATTGAGGAAAGAGTGCTGTAAAATAAGTTAGACATGAAAATGGGAGAAAAAGATATCCTTGAAGTATGGATTGAAAGACTGCTAAATGAAACAAGCAGTGATGACAGCACAGTGGTAAAAAACATTGACCAGGCATGCAGTCAGGAATGCATATCCATACTTGAAGTAGAAAAAGCCATCAAAAGCTTAAAATGTGGAAAGGCAGCTGGAGTAGATGAAATTCGACCAGAAATGCTGAAGTATGGTGGTATAAGAGTCTTACAGTGGCTGCACTGCATAGTTCAGAAAGCCTGGACAGAGGGACGAATTCCCGATGATTGGAGTAGAGCTCTCATAGTACCCATATATAAAAAGGGAAATAAAACTGAATGTGAGAATTACAGAGGTATTTCTCTACTGAGTGTTCCTGGCAAGTGTACTTGAGAAACGGTTGAGAAGGATTGTGGAAGGGTAGCTTGGTGAAGAACAAGCTGGATTCAGGCCAAATAGAGGCTGTCAGGATCAGATCTTCACTTTACGACAAATAGTTGAGAAAGCATGGGAATATAACAAAGATCTGTATTTAAGTTTTGTCGATCTGGAAAAGGCATATGACAAGGTGCCAAGAGAGAGAAGCTATTCAATACGCTACAGTTATGTGGTGTCAATTATATCAAGCAATACAGGATATGACAGTACTACATGAAAAAATTACATCATTACTAACTTCCTATCTACAATTTTCCTCCAAATCAGTCTGTTACTTGTCAAGACTCCAACATTATCAGATCTTATATTTCTATCGTCTAAGGTACTTTGTACCATAACAATCCACCTATATATCTTGGTCTTCCTCTGGGTCGTTTTCCTGCCAACCTGGCAGAGAATACTTGTTTTGCTAATCTTTCCTCTCCCATTCTATTTAAGTGACCATACCACCTGAGATTAGCTCTGCTAACACATTCCTGGATGCTGACAATGTCAAGTTCTTTCCTAATATCCTCGTTTTTAATATGATATTGCCATTGATGCCATCTGTTCACGCCTCTAATCTTTCTCAGGACTCTCATATCTGCAGTCTCTAGTCTTTGGTCAAGTGTTTTACTTCTGACCCAGCTCTCAGATCCATAAGTTAAAACTGGTTTGAACACTGTCTTGTATACAGCTAATTTAGTGTTCCGACTAATTTCTCTCTTATTCCATATGAATTTATTCAATTGACTTCCCACCATACCAGCTTTGCTGATTCTGTTGTCTATTTCTATATTTAATTTACTGTCTTCAGTAAAAATCGTGCCTAAGTAGCTGAAATGTTTTACTTGTTCCACAGGTTCTCCATTCACAACACAGTTGACATTTTCAATGATTCTGCCTATTTTCATTGTCCTTGTCTTTTTATTGCTTACCTTCATACCATATCTATTACAACACATATTCAATTTAGTCAGAGAATCTTGCAGACTTGTAGCGGATTTATTTAGAAGTATAACATCATCCACATAAAGCAAAGAGCTGACATTAACATCTCCAATTTTGATATCATGTTTAATACCACTTTCCTTCATAATGTGATCCATATAGATAATGAATAACAGAGGGGATAATGTACATCCTTGTCTCATACCAGATTTAACATTAAACCATCTTCCTGTACTTCCTTCAGTTTTAACTGCTGACTTACAATTCAAATAAAGACAAAGTATTGCTTGATATAATGCCCCATTGACATCATATAACTGCAGCGTATTGAATAGCTTCTCTCTTGGCACCTTATGATATGCCTTTTCCAAATCGACAAAGCTTAAATACAGATCTTTGTTATATTCCCATGCTTTCTCGACTATTTGTCGTAAAGTGAAGATCTGATCCTGACAGCCTCTGTTTGGCCTGAATCCAGCTTGTTCTTCACCAAGCTTTTCTTCCACAATTCATCTCAACCGTTTCTCACGTATACTTGCATAGATCTTGCCAGGAACACTCAGTAGGGAAATACCTCCGTAATTCTCACATTCAGTTTTATTTCCCTTTTTATATATGGGTACTATGAGAGCTCTACTCCAATCATTGGGAATTCGTCCCTCTGTCCAGGCTTTCTGAACTATGCAGTGCAGCCACTGTAAGACTCTTATACCACCATACGTCAGCATTTCTGGTCGAATATCATCTATCCCTGCTGCCTTTCCACATTTCAAGCCTTTGATGGCTTTTTCCAATTCAAGTATGGATATGTATTCCTGACTGCATGCCTGGTCAGTGTTTTTTATCACTGTGCTGTCATCACTGCTTGTTTCATTGAGCAGTTTTTCAAAGTAATTACTCCATACTTCAAGGATATCTTTTTCTCCTGTTTTCATGTCACCTTTATTATCTCTAACTCCTTTTACAGGCACTCTTTCCTCCATTCCTAAGTTTCTTCAACAACCTCCAGAATATTTTGCAACCTTCTTGATATTTATTTTCTATATTCTTGCCAAAGTCCTCCCATGACTTTTGTTTAGCTAGTTTTACACACTGTTTAGCTTTCTTACATTTGTCTCTGTATTCTGTAAGAGTAAAAGCTGACTTATTTGCCAGGAACTTTTGATATGCTTTCTTCTTTTCCTTCACTGCCTCTCTAACTTCCTGTGTCCACCAGGGAGTTCTGATTTTTTTATCCTTGCACACAACCTCACCACATGCCTCTCTGGCAGAATCAATCAATGTTTCCTTCAGAGTTTGCCACTGAATCTCCAAGGTTTGATTCCTGTTCTCAAACTCTTTCATTTTCTTTTCAATAATCTTTCTGTATTTTAGTGTACAGTTCACATCCAATAGCTGCTCAACTTTTATTCGCTTTAAAACTTTCTTACATGTTATTCTTTTCAATATGAAATTCAATTTTATCCTGCTCAAGACTAAATAGTGATCACTTCCAATTTCAAATCCTCTGTACACTCTGGTGTCCTGCACCAAGGAGAAAAATCACTATCAACAATAACATAGTCAATGAGACTTTTCTTATTCCTAGCCTCTTCTCTCCATGTGAATTTGTGCACATTTTTATGTTGGAACATTGTGTTAATAATAACCAGATTTTACCTAGCTTATTAAATAATGATCTGGGATGATGCAATCAAAGAAATAATCAAAAAGAAAAAAGATGCCTATCACAAATGGTTAAGCAGTAAAAGATTAGAAGATGAAATAGAATATAAAAGAATAAGAGCCATAGCTAAAAGAGAAGTCAGAAAAAGACATAGAGAATCATGGAACAAATTTGTTTCTAATTTAGAACATGATTTATACAAAATAAGACCCAATGTATATAATATTTTGAAACACTTAAATGCAGATACCAAAGAAAACATAAAATTAAACACCGAATTGAAATTAGAAGAATTTCTAAATTACTGCACAGAATTGTGGACAGACAAATATTTTAAAAAAGATAACTGGCAAACACCTAATGAAAATGAAAAGGAAATAGCTAAAGAAGAATTAGAAATCAGTCTGAAAGATACAAGAAACAGAAAATCACCTGGAGAAGATAAGCTATGTTCAGAACTATATAAATACTCAGGAACAAGATTCAAAGAAAGACTCTTATTATTTTTAAATAAAATTTATTCAACTGGTATCACTCCAATAGAATGGAAAAAAGCAAAAAGAAAAAATAGATCCTATCTTTAAAAAAGGTAATAGAGATGACCCTAAAAAGTATAGAGGTATCAGTATACTAAATTTCTGTTACAAAATATATAGCAGAATCTTAAATAACAAACTAACGAAATATTCCAAAAACTTTATTTTAGAAGTACAGGATGGATTTAGAAAAGGACTATCATGTATAGACTCGGACTTTTGCCCAAAATTAATAATAGAGAAAAAAAGAGAATACAATTTAGAAACACATATTGCATTTATTGACTTTGAAAGAGCATTTGACAAAGTTAAAAGAAACATATTATTTAACATATTAAATGAAAGACAAATAATATCCCAAAAGCTATCACAAGTATATATGAAAATAATCAAATACAAATAAGATTAAATCACGAGCTATCATATAGAAGAGAGATAAACCAAGGGGTGCGATGGGGGATGTCCCTCTCAGCAACTCTTTTTAATATTTATTTAAATGAAGTAATAATAAAATGGAATAAAAATTTACATCAAGGAATTAAACTTTCTCCTACAGTGAACTTAAACACTCTTTTTGCCAACGACCAAATAATTACAAATTCAGAAGATAACTTACAAAAAGCTATTTTAGATCTAAATGAGATAGCCAAAGATGATGGTATGATAATATCAACAGAAAAATCAAAAACTATGGCCTTTAAAGGACAAGATCCAGCAAAAACTAAACTAGTAATACATAACAAGATCTTAGAACAGGTGAATTCATTTAACTACCTAGGATGTGTGATCACATTATTATTATTATTTCCCAAGACCTCATAGAGTCAAAGACTCATCTGGGAGATCCTTTTATCACACACACACACATCTCATCATACCGTGTCTTAAACACACTCAAACTCCTTGCAGACACCACACTCTCAGGCAAGGCATTCCAATCATTCACAACTCTGCACGAAAAAAACCTGCCTCTCACTCCCCTACTCACACCCTCTTTATACAGTTTCCAGGGATGATGACCTCTGGTTCTCCCCCGATCTCCCACTATTCTCTGTCGAACTTCTCCACCATTGATCTTATAACAACCCCCTTACCAACTTGTAGATCTCTATCATATCTCCTCTCTTCCTTCTCTCCACCAGACTCTACAAATTACATCTTCTCAATCTTTCCTCATACTCAACATTCCAGAGGTCAGAAACTACCTTAGTCAGTCGCCCTTGGACCCTTTCTAACATCTCTTCATCCTTCTGAAAACCCGGTGACCAAATCTGGGCATAATAGTCCATGTGTGGCCTAATCAAAGCCTTATACAATGGAACAAGAATCTCCCTACTTCTACACGTCAGTGTCCTCCGCATCATTCCCAGAAGTCTTTGTGTTGTCTTCACAATTCTGGCGATGTGTCCCCTAAATTTTAGATCCTTATCCACTATCACCCCTAGATCTCTTATTTCCTCTACCTCCAACAATATATTCTCACCAGGCATAAATTCAGCATCCCATCTTCGTTTTCCAAATTTTAAAACCTTACATTTTGCAACATTGAACTCACATCCCCATTTGCTTGCCCAATCACTCAATTTATTCAAGTCTTCTTGCAAGGCCACAACATCTTCACTACTCTTTATGGTTCGTCCCAACTTTGCATCATCTGCAAACAACTGAATATCTCCATCCAAATCTTTGCCAATATCATTAATATACAAGTTAAATAGTAATCGCCCTAAAACAGACCCCTGAGGCACTCCACTAGTGACTTTCCTTTTCCTGGATATCGCACCTACCCATACACAACTTGTTGATACCTATCAGATAGCCAGTCTCCAATCCAATGCACTAATCTAATATCCAACCTCATCTGCTCTAGTTTGACTGTCAACTTATCATGAAGTACTCTATCAAAAGCCTTTGCGAAATCCAAGTATATTACAGTGTATCTGTATTACTGTATATTACCAAGTATATTAGTCGCCTCAATAGCGCAGTTGGAAGAACGACGGTATATTGCGCCCTTCGACTGGAATAGGCCTAAGTTTGATTCTCGTCGCGACAGGAGAAATCTTTATCTGGATGATTTCAATCGAAGATGAGTTAGCTGATCTCATACGGAGGTAGCAGGGTTTATTCTACTGAAAACTTGGGTTTTTCATCCCACATACAGATAAATCAGCCCTTCAGAACACACGCAATTTACAGACAAAAAATACTAGTTCTGGTGGGCGATAGATAGCATTGACGGAGATGATTCGTGGTAGAAGTTCAATGTAGTGGGTGAGAAAGTTGTAGGTATCCTCCTGCGATGAGTTTTCGGACTCCTTGGAGGTGTCAGGAATAATAATAATATTAATAATAATCCTTCTCCTCGGTCCAAGGAAGCAATCACTTTATTGTAATGTGTAAGTACATTACTAAAACATGACCTCCCTTTAACAAATCCATGCCATCCATCAAAGATTATACCATTGTTGTCAACCCAACTCTCAATCCTAGTTCTCACAAGCTTCTCCAACAACTTAACCACAACACCTGACACAGAGATAGACCTATAGTTTGATGCTTGAGTTCGATCACCTCCTTTATGAAGTGGCACAATCTTGCCCTCCTTCCACTCTTTAGGAACTTGACCAAGTGCAAGACTCGTATTAAAAAAATATGTCAAGGCAGGTGTCAACTCTCTGGCACATTCCTTCAGAATACGCAGTGATATATTATCAAGTCCCACAGCCTTATTTACATCTAGTTTACTCAACTCCCCAAACACCTCTTGCTCACTCACAGTCAGTCTCTCCTCCCCATCATCAACTGCTCTTAATCTCTCCATGAAGTCACATTCACAAGATTGAAAGATCTTTATGAACTGCTCATTAATTATCTCCACCACACATTTTGAAACAGCTGTCTTTATACCATTTCCTCCAATCAATGTCATAATCATTCTTTCTTTTGCTGGCTACGAAAGAACTCCCTAGGATTCTTTTTGGCTTCATTAGCTAACTGCTGTTCATACCTCTCTTTAGCTGCTCTCACCAACCAAGTCACCCTTCTTGCCTGGTCTTTGTAGACCTCATGAAATTAGTTACTTCCACTTATGCTGCCTCCACAATGCCCTTTTTCTCTGTATCGCATGCTTAATCTCTTTATTCATCCATCTCACACCTACCTTATTTAACCTTCTCACCCTTGGAATACATTTAGACATTGCATCTACTAAATATTTTTTGAAAATCTACCAAGCTGCATTAATCTCTTTTCCAGCTAACTCCTCATTCCATGCTATGCCTGCAAGCTGTCTCCTGAGCTCTTCATAATCACCCCCCTTGTAGTTCCACATATACCCTTTTTTCACAGGGGTCCTTGCACTGCTGGAAACCACCCAGGTAATCACCTCATGGTCACTTTCACCAATTGGCAGATGATTTGACACCTCATTTATAATTACATCCTCTGATGAGATGACCAAATCCAAGACCCTCAATCCTCGCGTGCCCTCTGTTACATACTGTCTGAGGTAGTTATCCCTCAAAAACTCAAGAAACTTATTTTTTTATTTCCAGTTGCTATCTCATCATTCCAGTCTATATTGTCATAATTAAAATCACCCATAATGATCGCCCTTTTCTTATTTGCTTGGCTTATTTGACTATACATTTCACTATCACCACCATCCACATTACCAGGGCTATAACAACATCCCACCAAGTATTTGATTCTATTCACCTCTATCTCACACCATACCGCCTCAAAACCACTGGCCCTATTTCTCTCTTGCATCTCTACCTTGTATGGACATAACTCTTTCTCTATCATCAATAGCACTCCCCCCTCCCTTTTACCCCTTCTATCCTCACAAAACATATCATACCCTTCCATCTCTATTCCTGTCAGGACGTCGTCCTCATCTAACCATGTCTTACTTATTCCGACAATCTTTGGGTGAACAGACGCAATTAGTGCAACCATTTCATCCACCTTGTTTCTTATACTTCTAGCATTGGTATACAAACATGACAGCTCATTTCTGGATCTACAGCTAGTTCCACTGATATCACTCACTCTATGTGATCTCTCCATGCTGGACTGGGGCCACTTCCCTTTCTGCTTCTTCATTTTAGAACCCTTTTCAATTTCATCTGTTTCCTCTTGATCCTTGGACATCCCATTTCTTTCCTGCCTACACATGCTCTCACCTCCTCTTGGAGCATTTGCCTTTCTCATGCTGTGTACCCCTGTCCACCCTGAGCCTCCCCGTTTCCCTCACCCATTCTCTCATTTTCTATACTCATACCACTCACTTCCCCATTCATTTCCACTTCTTCAATCTCTCCTGTCTTACTCTCCTGCTCTTCCACATCACTCCCCTCTCGATCCGATTCATTCTCTCTATTCACTTCTCTACCTTCCAGCAGCAGTGTCTCCAAGCGACTCACAATATAACCATCACTCAAATGCAGTCCATCGATCCCATACAGCTCACTTCGTCCCTCAAACTCATTCCACACATTAAGAAACTGTACTCCCATCTCCTCACACATTTCAGCCAGAATATCATTCATGCCTTGCCTGAGAGTGTGGTGTCTGCAAAGAGTTTGAATGTGTTTAAGATATGATGAGATGTGTGTGAGATAAAAGGACCTCCTAGATGAGTCTTTGACTCCATGGGGTCTTGTTTAATAATAATAATAATAATAATAATAATAATCCTCGCTTTCCGCCTCATTTCACCACAATCATACCTAGGTAACACACTGACTACCCTTCCTGTCACACTATTCTCTTTTATCTTTCCAAGCAGCCTCCTGACATTCATTCTGACATGCTCTTTGTTCTCTCTCAAATCATTTGTACCAATTAATACAATTAACTCTTTTGCTCGCTCCTGCCTCATATCCAATGCCTCAATCACTCTACTCATTTTACCGCCTGGAAAACATACCTTGTGCATTTTATCCTCTAGCACACCTTTAATAATGGAGTCACCATACAACGCCACTCGCTCATCTTTCATTAACTCTTTCATTGCATCATGAAATTATTTAGTTTAATAGTTTTGACCTGAATTCACTTAATTTCATTCTGCATCCATTTCATTTCTTGCCTCATCCAATCCAATTCACTTTCCGAATCTCGCGACACATTCTCTCTATCATTAAATCTTTCTAACTCTTGACCCCTCTTCTCATTTTCCCTCTCATTCATCCTTCTTTGTTTCCGTACTTTCGGTCCAACATACGTCCAACTTTCACTATCATTCTTCTCACTTTCACTCTCATTTATCTTTCCTTGTTTCCGTACTTTCGGACTAACTTGCATCCAACTTTTGCTATCATTCTTCTCACTTTTACTCTCATTCATCTTTCTTTGTTTCAGTACTTCAGTCCAACTTTCACCATCATTCATTCTTTTTTTCGCTATCATTTATTCTTTCGATTTTTTTCACTTGCGATTTCTGCGTCACGCCATTTCTACTTTCATTCGTTCTCTCAATTTCGTTTCTTTCTGCCACTCTTGCCTCACTTTCGTCCCTTTTAACATTCGTTATGGTTTTCAAATCGCTCTTTTTCTTTTTTCCTGATTTTTTAACATTTTTTCGCTTTTCTTTCAAACGTGCACTCGCGACACAGTCTTATTATTATTGACTTTGAAAAAGCATTTGACCAAGTTAAAAGAAACATTATTTAACATATTAAATGAAAGACAAATACCAAATAATATCCTAAAAGCTATCACAAGTATATATGAAAATGAAAAAGATATAAACTTAAAAATTGCAAAATATTTAAAAATAACAGGTGTAATTAACTCTATATTTAAACCAAACCTAGTTCAAAAACAAACCAGACTAAAAGTATACAGTACATTAGCCAATCTTAATGTATGGAAGCAGAATCTGGACAATAAAACAAAAAGACAAACAAAGATTAATAACAGCAGAAATGAAGTTTATGAGAAAAACTGCAAAGTATACCCTATTTGATCACAAAAGAAACAAAGAAATTATGAAAGAATTAAACCAAGAACAAGTAATAGAAAAAATTAAAAAACATAAACATAAATGGATAGAATATGTTCAAAGAATGAAAACAGAAAGATTACCAAAGCAAGCCTTAAAGTACAAGCCATTAGGAAAAAGAAAACCAGAAAACCAGGACGTCCTCTTAAACGATTCAACGATGACTTCTAAGGCTGGAACAGACCATACTAGGCATAAATCCTTGATACGTATGATGATTAAATGATGACAATGCAGTCAATATTCTATGTTTGATAGTCGTCATGGTATCTAAGTGTTCTGTTATTACTGTTCCTAAATAGTTGAATTGTTTTACTTGTTCAATTATTGATTCCATTCAATGAGGTTTATTTTTTCTTCATTTTTTCCAATTACCAAGATTCTTTAGCCGTATTGTTTAGTTTTAGGACCCCCCTTTTTCTCCTTCCAAGGCTTGGTTAATCATATCCTCTAGGTAGATGTTAAAAAGGTATGGAGAGATGGGACATCCTTGGGCTACTCCTTTACTGATGTTTATTTTATCTGTTGTTATACTGTTAAATTTAATTATTGCTTCTGTGAGACTATAATATTTTTCTAAGAAGTCTAGGGTATCTTCATCAATTTGTTTCTGTTTTAATATTCTTAATGTCTGTTTAAAATCTATAAAACAGTAATAGATATTTTTTTGTTATGTTCCCTGCTAGTCTTTGTATTATGAAGATCTGATCCAATGTGGAGCGATTCTTTCTGAAGCCTGCCTGTTCTTTACTAAGAATGATCTCATATTGTGCTCTTTATTCTGATTTGTAATACTCCTGTAAATATTTTGTAAGCATAGCTGAGTAATGCGATTGGTCTGTAATTTTTAGAGTTTTTCTTATCACCTTTCTTGTAAATTATTATGATAATTCCTGTTCTCCAATCTTCTGGTATTTCTCCTGATTTAATGATTTTGTTTAAAAGTGTGGTAAGGAATTTTAAAGTTGTTTGCTTTCCTTCTTTCCAGAGTTCTGATGGAATTTGATCTATCTGTAGTGCTTTGTCAGATTTCATTGGCTTTAGAGTATTCTCCGCTTCCAATGGAAGGATCATTAAGGCATCATGTATTGAGTTAGTGTGAGGCCTTGTTATTAGATAGTTATTGCTTTCATTCTTAAAGGTTTCTTGACATCCATATTGCTTTTATTGCATTTGGATTTCCTGTTTCCTTGCCCTTATGGTTGATCATTGTTAGAGGTAGTGGTGAAAAGTTTTTTGTAATTTCTTTAATTGTGTTATGTAATATTCTTGAGTTATGGTGTTAATATGCCTCATTGCATTTTTCTGCATATTTGTTTAGCCTGTCTGCAGAGTTTATCATTTTCGTTTTTGAGGTGTTTATATTTCTTCTTCTTTTCTTCTGAGTTATGTCTGTTTATTTTTGTTTTTAGTTTTATTTTTTCTTCACATTTTCTAAAATTTCAGATGTTATCCATTTATTATTGGGTCTCTTATGAATTCCTAAAGTTTCCCTTGCTGAGTTAATTAATATTTCTTTTTCTGTTTTTCAAAGGTTTTCATGTGTTTGAGTCTTATTTATTTCTTCAATTTTCATAATGTATTCTAATCTTATTTGGTTATTTTTTAACTTTCCCATGTGGAGTTTATCAATTCTATTTCTATTATAGTTGACTTTGAATTTTATCCGCATTGTTGCAGAGAGGATTTCATAATGTGTATCCGGCTCTAAGCTTTTGAGTGTTCTTACATTTTTGATTGAGGTTTTCCATTTATTTTTAATTATGATATAATCTATACAGTTTCGTATTTCTCTATCTGGTGAGGTCAAGGTGTATTTAAAACTAAGTCTATGGTAAAACATTGTATCTGAGATGACAAGGTTGTTTTCTTTGCAGAAATTGAGCATAGTTCTTCCCTTTCATTTTCAGTTCCAATTCCAAATTTCCCCATTACATCTTTTAGCTCTTCTCCGAAAGTTCCTATCTTAGTGTTGAAATCTCCGATTATGAATAAGATGTCTCTGGAGTTAGTATTATCTATTTCTTTTTGGAGATCATTATAGAATATATAGAATATTCTATATAGAATATTTTAATGTCTTCTTCATTGTGACTTGCATCCAGTGCGTAAATCTGAATAACCTTTATGTGTAGTCCTTTTTCTTTGGCTTTTAGTCTAATTCCTATTATTCTGGATGAGATAGACTTGATATCTGTTATACTTGGTGTAAGATTTTGTTTTATTAGAATTGCAACCCCTTCTCAATGTACACTGTCTCTTCTTCTTCTTCATTCCAAATAGAATAATTTGCCTTCTGTCATGTTTAGGTATCATTCTCCTGTCCAGTGAGTTTCTGAGATTCCTATAATATCTCACTTTATCCTCTTCAGATTTTCTTGTAGAATTTGGAGTTTTCCTGCTTTGTTTAGAGATCTGATATTTACAGTAGCTTTACAGATTTAAAGATTTGGCCTCCTGGGTTCCAAGGAGATAAAGAAGCTGTGCAAAGAAGAGTTACAAAGATTATATTCAGATTATGGGATTTAGGTTATGAGGACAGATTGTGAATATGTGGATAACAGACTCTGGTTGACAAGAGAAAGAGGGGTGATATGAGAGAGGTCTATAATCTTCTTAATGGAGGTTATAGGTTATCATCTGATGACATTTTTCATTATATGGAAGGTCAGTGGAGAACAAGAGCATCCATGGAAGTTAAGTTTGTTTGCAGTCAAAAAAGGAGTAAGAGCTAGGTTTTTCTCTCAGAGACCAGTGAGTGAGTGGAATAATTTGCCTTTAGGGGTAGTCACTGCATCTAGTGAGAATTATTATTATTAACATTTGATCTCCATGGAGTCAGAGACTCATTGTCCGAGATCACACTGTTGCACACAGTGCTCATCCAACCGTGCCTTAAACTGATTCAATGTGTCTGTACCCACAACACACTCAGGCAATGCATTCCAATCACCAACCACCCTCCATGTTCACACCCTCTTTATACAGTTTCCAGTGATGGCCCCTTGTTCTACTCCCTTCTCCCATTCTATGAAAAATCTCTTCCATATCGACCCGATAACAACTCCTGACTAGCTTGTATGTCTCAATCATATCCCTCCCCCCTTTCCTCCTATTCATGAGGCTCTGCAACTTACATTCTCTCAATCTGCCCTCATACTTCACATTCCAAAGACCACTGACTACCTTTGTGAATCTTCTCTGGATCCTTTCCAACATATCCCCATCACCATCAAAACCCAGTGATCAAATCTGAGCACAATAATCCATATGAGGCCTGATCAAGGCCTTATACAATGGAATCATAACCTCTCTATTTCTGCATGTCAGGGTACTCCACATTATTGCCATTATCTGATGGCTTTATTTTATCCGTATTATTTGATGTCTTCACAACTTGTGCAATGCGGCTGAATTTCAGGTCATTCTCCACCATCACTCCTAGATCTCTCATATTCTCTACTTCCATTAAAGTTTCCCCACCAAGAGTATACTTTGCATCCCATCGTTGCTTACCAAATCTCAAACCCTTACACTTTACAACATTGAACTGACAGTTCCACTTACCTGCCTAATCATGCAATCTATTTAATTCCTCTTGTAAGGCAATAACGTCCGCTTGACTCTGCATTGCTCCATACAGTTTTGCATCATGTGCAAACAGTTGATTTTCAGTAGTCAAACCAAACTCGGTATCATTAACATACAAATTGAACAACAATGGCCCCAAAACTGATCCCTGCAGCACACTGCTAGTTACCTTTCTTTTTTGGGGGGATACTGCACCCCCATATACAACTTTCTAATACCTATCTGACAGCCAGTCACTGATCCAACTCAGAAGTCTGTTATGCAATCCTATCTGTTTCAATTTATTTAAGAGCTTATCATGTGGCAGTCTATCTCAAGCCTTTGCAAAATCCAAGTACACCACTGTATATGCATCTCTCCTGTCCAAGGTGTTTGTCACCCTGTTATAGTACATAAGTAAGTTAGTGAAACATGATCTCCCCTTAACAAACCCATACTAATAACCACAGAGAATACTGCTGTTATCAACCCATTTCTGTATCCTGTTTGTCACCAATCTCTCTGGGAACTTCACCACAACGCCAGTTATACAGACTGGCCTATAATTTGAAGCTACAGACTTATCACTACCTTTATGCAGTGGAATAATTTTACCCTCCTTCCAATGCTACTGCTAATTCCCTGGAACATTCCCTTAAGATGCATGGTGATATGTCATCAGATTCTACTGCCTTATTGACATTAAGTTTATTTATTTCCTCAAATACCTCTTGCTCACTCACAATTAAGCCATCCTCTCCTATGTCCTCTACACTGAAGTTCCTCATGATTCCACCCTGATCAGGATGAAATACTCTTAGAAATTGATCACTGAATACCTCAACAATGTCTTCTTCAGCAGTTACCATTCTACTACTTTCATCCTTTAACTTCATCTTACCACATATCTAAAAAACTCTCTAGGGATTTTTTTTTGGCTGATTTGCCAATTTCTGCTCATGCTCTACTTTTGTTTTCTTTACTAACTGAGTCACTCTCCTGGCTTGTTCTTTATACTCTTCATGTGACTGTTTATCGCCATTCATCTTGTACTTCTTCCAAAGTACTTTCTTTTTCCAGATTTCATGTTTAAGCTCCACATTCATTATTTTACATCTACCTTATTCCACCTTTTGGCCTTTGGAATAGAGTCGTACATTGATGCTGTTATGTATTTCTTTGTCAGTTCCTATGCAGCATTTATTTTCTTACCACTCAACTCCTCATTCCACGTTATAGCTCCAAGTTGTCTCCCAAGCTTGTCATAATCACCAGCCTTATAATTCCACATATATCCTTTTCTCACAAAAGTCTGCATATGACTAGCCACAACACAGGTGATTACTTCATGATAACTTCCGCCAACTGGAGGATAATGTGAAACTCCTCTAACAATTACATCCTCTGATGAAATGATGAAATCTAGAACTCTTGATCCTCGCTTGCCCCTCTTTATGTGCTGCCTGAGATAGTTATCTCTCATAAACTTGAGAAACTCATTTTCCTTATTCCCAGATGCTATCTCTTCATTCCAATCTATACCACTACAATTAAAATTACCCATAATAATTACCCTTACTTTGTTCACTAATCCAAGTTGTTTATACATTTCTTCATCACCACCTTCCACATTTCCAGGCCTATAGCAACATCCAACTAAATACGTCTTCCTTTCAACATTGACGTTACACCACACTGCCTCATAACCATTGCCACTATTTCCCCCTTTCATTTCTACCTTATGTTGACTTAATTCTTCTGCTATCATCAGCAGCACTCCCTCTCCCTTCTTGCCCTTTCTATCCTTGTGAAAAATACTCTATCCTTTCATTTCTATTCCCGTTATGATATAATCTTCATTCAACCATGTTTCACTTACTCCAATGATTTTGGGGTGAATAAACTCAATTACTTAAACCATATCATCCCTCTTATTTCAGATACTTCTTGCATTTATAAACAAATGGAGCGGTTCAATATCAGGTCTATAGCTAGTCCTATCCAAGCCATGTATTGGTTATGATTTCCCTACCACACCTGTGCAATCACCTTTATCACCACTCACCACATACAACTGATTAGTCTTAACTTCTCCACTCACATCGCAATATATTCCATCATAACCAACACATGGCTTGGATATGATGGAATATATTGCGATGTGAGTGGAGAAGTTAAGACTGATCAGTTGTATGTGGTAAGTGGTGATATATGGTAAGTGACCTTCCCCTGTTTTCCTGTTCCTCTTATATTCCCATTCTCTTTCTTCCTCTCTCACACTACTACTGTTCCCACTGCCAAGCACTTCTGTCTCTTCAGTACTCTTCCCCTGATTTTTCCTTTCAGCTCTTTCTTCTGATCTCTGGAAAGCATCACACACTGTACTTCCACACACAATACTTCCATCCAGCAACAATTTCTCCAGCACACTCACTCCAAAGCCATTTAAATGCAGCCTGTCATGCCTAGAATTTCATTCTACCCTCAAACACATGCCATACATCCACAAACTCCACTCCCTTCTCCTCACACAGCTCCACTAGCATACCATTCATTATTTTGGCTCTCTGTCACAACTCATCATCATCATATCTAGGTAACACACTGACAACCTTTCCTACTACACTGTTATCTTTCACTCTTCTCAATAGTCTTCTGATATTTGTCCTCACATCCTTCTTATGTCCACTCAAATCTTTCATCCCTACAATGACAACTAACTCTCTCTCTTGCTCGTTTCTTCCTCATGTCCAACACCTTAATTATCATACTCATTCTCCTACCCAGATAGCAGATTTTATGGACTCTGTAAGTTACTAGTCCTCTAATTATGGAGTCTCCATATACTGCTATTCTGGAATCATTCATCACTTCTTTTACTCTTTTTTTCTTTCATTCTGTTCTCTTGCACACCTTCATTAGCTTCCACTAGATGTCTAACATCCCTCCACATATCATTCATTTCATTTTTCATTTCCAATAATTGTTTCATTAAATCTTGCATTCTGACAATTTCACTCCCTATCTTGCTACCTCCCATTCGGACTCACTTTATTTCCTTTTCCTCATTCATATTTCACTCCTTCAGTTTCTACAACTTTCGTTTCATTTCTGTTTTATGTAACTTTTTCCACAACGTTCGCTTCTACATCTTTTACTCTCTCAGTTTTTCTTGCTTTCGTTTCATTTCCGTTTTTCGCAACTTTTTCTGTAACTTTCGCTTCTACATCCTCGCATTCTTTTTTTCTTTCTGCCTACTTTTGTAGGCAGTTTCGCATTCTTTGTATTGTGATCCAACAATATATCACACTTCCGACACATCCAGACTTTCTCTCATCTCTCGTTCATTCTCTCTCTTTCCACAAAGACATCTCTTACACTCCACCATGCATACATATTGCACTCATGACATTGAATTAGTTTCAAAAAGTCCATGTCAGCAATGCTATTTGACTTTTGCGGCATTCGCCTAATAGCACCGGTCGATGCCCGCATGGTTGACCTCGTGACCGCCATTGTATGATATTTAAAACAGCAATTTAGACTAATAAATCTGACAGAATTCCACACCAAAAATCACTCAGATACACTCCGTTATCAAAAATAAATAACGAAACCGTAAAATTTATGAAACTGCCAATTATTATTCAAAAAAAGCACTTATCTTTCCAGAATTTAAGAGAACGTATGACAGCTAGCTTGGGTGATGTCTAGCCTCCCTTAATGAGTCCTTGACTCCCTGGAGGGATAATAATGATAATGAGGTGTTGGATAATAATAATAATAATAATATAGTGGAAGAATTAGCCTTGGCCTGAACAGCCAATCTCTTCTCATACTATACCCTTTCTTTCTTTCTTTCTTTCTTTCTTTACCATGCTTGTCACCTTCTAGCCTGCACTTTATACTCTTCACGTATATGATAAATCACCCATCTCTTACCAAC
Source organism: Typopeltis vanoorti (assembly GCF_054136105.1). Taxonomy (NCBI): domain Eukaryota; kingdom Metazoa; phylum Arthropoda; class Arachnida; order Uropygi; family Thelyphonidae; genus Typopeltis; species Typopeltis vanoorti. Next base: position 46,522,100 of record NC_143556.1, on the reverse strand, counting down.
TCATTCCCCTCACTTTCACATAGATGTTTCGTCTCTGTAATTTGTATATTCTATAAATATTTCCATGGGAAATGTTCATCTAAAACAGCATCAATAATTTCCCCCACTCTGTATTAAGCCCATTGGAACACGTACAACTACTGCCCAACATCCTTTCACTGTACACCTTGAAAACCCACAGAACAAGTTTCTTTTCCTCCTCCTTCATCCCTGCTACTACGGTACTGTGGAACGGTCTCTCCCCCCCCCAACATATTTCCCAAGGAAATATGTTAGGGGGAACATACAGGCTATTAAATAAAATGTAAACAAGTTTCTCCTTTCCCAATCCACTACCCATATACTGTACTATTGTACTATAAGTTGACCAGCCAACCTCTCGTATATGGGCCCAACATTAAAAAAAAAAAAATGTATTTGTCACTCTCTTATACTTCCTCCATAGCATTTTCTTTTCCAACATAGCTTGCTTGATTTCATGGTTCATCCATTTCGCTCCTACTCTGTTTACTTGCTTAACCTTTGGTATGCAGTTATACATTGCTTGTGTCTGTTACTGCCTTATGAATTTCCATTCATTGTCAACATCTTTTATGCACAGCTCATCTACCCAATGTATTGATGTTATTTGACTGCAGAGCTTCCCATAATACTTCCACATCCATCTATTTTTGACAGTAACCTTTTCTTGTTTCACCACTTGCCAAACAAGTGGTGAAACACCAACTCTCACTGACCAAATGTAATATGAAACTTGTCAGATTATATCAGATTATAAAAAGGATTAGATTATGCTGAAGCTCTGAAAACCATTCCTGTTATGTGTTTTATGTTTAGTATTGATAATGGCTTTCATAAAATCTCATAACATTCTTTTTTGTACTGGCTTTAATTAATAATTCTTTCATTATTTCATAAAGGCTATCATAACATTCCTTGGTGAGTAAAATTTATTTTCATGCTGCACATACTCTATTTAAATCCATACCTCCTCATAGCATTTTATTGAAAAATATTCTAGCTTTATCTTCTCTCAAACATAATAAGGCAGGATGTTTGTGCTCTTCACAAATATCCTACTGGCTGATGCAATAGAATTTTTACGCAATTATTGTTCTCCTGATATCATAAAATTATTCAAATTTGTCATAAATTCAAGTTACTTTAATTGACAAAACAAGCTGTACAATCAGATAGAAGGAACTGTAATGAGGTCTCATAGTTTCCTTACTCTAGCAAATTATTTTATGAAATGTATCTTCTACTTGGTACAAATATGTTGATGACATTTTTGCTGTATGAAACTCTTCCCTTCCTTGTCTGAACTTCATGAATATCTTGGGAAAATTAATTCAGTAAACCCACGAATTTAATTTCGACTTGAATTAGAAGATAACAATTGTCTCCCCTTTCCAGATGTTCTTATTCTGCATCAACTTAATGGTGGTCTACATTTATTATTATTCTTGACACCTCCAAGGAGTCTGAAGACTCATCGCAGTAGGACACCTATTGTACAACTCTCCGTCTCCACCACTACACCGAACCTCTACTACCAGTCATCAACATCAGTGCCATTTACTGGCCACTACCACCACAGCTAGTATTTTTTTGTCTGTAAATTGCGTGTGTTCTGAAGGGCCAATTTGTCTGTATTTGGGATGAAAAACCTGAGTTTCCAGGAGAAAAAACCCTGCAAATTCCATATGAGATCTGCTAACTCACCTTCGATTGAAAGTCAATATAAAGATTCCTCCAGTCATGACGAGAATCGAACTTAGGTCTTTTTCAGTCGAAAGGCACAAAGTACCGTCGTTCTTCCAATTGTGCTACGGAGGCACTTTTTTTTCAGTATACAGGAGAGCAACTTATACTGGTAAATACATGCTGCTTCTCATCATCATCACCAGTGTCATATATTTGGTATGATTGAAACTTTAGGCACATAAGCTATGTTCTACTGATTCCCTTTTAAATAATAAACTGTCATTTATCAGAACTACTTTCATCTCTAATGGTTGTAATACAAAACTAATTGATAAAATAATTAATAATTATAGCCTTCATCCTTATCCTTCTCAAGAAGTTTCTAGAATTTTAATCACATCTGTTAACCACGCTACCGGCCAGGACATATATATATATACGTCCAAGTTTCCATGGATGCGAAGTGCATATTAAAATTGTAATACCATTGATATTACATTGAAATATATGATGGATACGAAGCATATGAGGATGCATATTTAATCCATAATGGCCGGTAAGGTAGTTAAAGAACTATTAGAGAAAATTAGAAGACTTCTTTGCCAGACTTACCTACAAGTTCTTTCCATCTATTTGGTAAAGTAAATTCTTTCCTGGCTTCTTTAAAAGAAAAATATCCATCTCTCTTATCCTGTGGATTACAGAATCCCTTATTCATATGGCCTTTGTTATCATGGAACAGACAGGTCGTTCTGCTCAGATTCATCTAGAAAAACATCAAGAGTAGATTTTACTTCAAGAGGCTGATAAGTCTAGTTTAGCTAGCCATGCCTTATCCACTGGGCATAAAATTCATTGGAAGAAAACTAAATTCTACATGAAAATTATTTTCTTCTCAAAAGATTATATAAACAAAACTGTATTTGTACTACACAATTGTAGTAGGTACTAACGACTTAACTAGCAATAAGTTCAGTATGAGAGAGGACATGAAGGTGTTGGAAGTTTATTTTTCACTTGGTTAGACTATAATAAATTTAGTTTATTCCTTTATCCAAGTGTAAGCAAACAAAGTTTGTACCTGAAAATATCTTCAGGACTGAGGTAAGATAGTGCAACACCAGGCAACTCTGAGCAAAGGTGGACCAAGCTCTCATCACTCCTTGTCTCAGTATCTCACATAATGCAAAGCACATTTCCTTGTGGACATGTACACTGCTATGCATTAAGGAAAGGGCCACTACCCAGACCGGTTTCAACGTTTATTGAGGTCTCGTCAGTGGGAGACAAATCCAAACGTGGAGATACTAAGGCAGAAGCAATAGGAGAGGTCATATTTACCTATAGGAGTTGCCAACAGATGTACCACCTTATTATTGAATTACTCTGGATTTATAGAAAGATGTTGGAAGTTTATTTTTCACTTGGTTAGACTATAATAAATTTAGTTTAATCCTTTATGCAAGTGTAAGCAAACAAAGTTTGTGCCTGAAAATATCTTCAGGTAGTGCAACACCAGGCAACTCCAAGCAAAGGTGGACCAAGCTCTCATCACTCTTTGTTATTTATTTATTTAATAAAGTCTAACCAAGTGAAAAATAAACTTCTAACATCTTTCTCTAAATCCAGAGTAATTCAATAATAAGGTGGTACACCTGTTGGCAACTCCTATAGGTAAATATAAACTCTCCTATTGCTTCTGCCTTAGTATCTCCACGTTTGGCTTTGCCTCCCACTGACGAGACCTCAATAAAGGTTGAATCCGGTCTGGGTAGTGGCCCTTTCCTTAATGCATAGCAATATACATGTCTGCAAGGAGATGTGCTTTGCATTATGTGAAATATTGAGACAAGGAGTGATGAGAGCTTGGTCCACCTTTGCTCGGAATTGCCTGGTGTTGCACTATCTTACCTCAGTCCTGAAGATATTTTCAGGTGCAAACTTTGTTTGCTTACACTTGGATAAAGGATTAAACTAAATTTATTAAAGGACATGAAAGGGTTGTTGGAAGAGACAAAAGTGAAGAGTGAGAAAGTGAAAAATCGTCAGTATTTTACCTCAATATGATAAAAATGAATTAAGAAGAAAGGCAATGATGGCAAACAGTTTGATGCATAGGCTATGTAGAAGGAATGGATATGAGTTTTTGGATGTATGGAGTGAGTTTGAGTAAAGATTGGATTTGTATATCAGGAGTCTAGAAAAATTAATAACTAATAAAAAACTAATAACATATGAGACCTAACACAAACTAAATATAAAGGGAGGAATGGTGACAATGTTATATAACTGTGTTAATGATGGGAATGGGCTTTGCCATGGAATTGTTGACGAGGGAGAACTATTTCAACTGTGTGTTCATACGGTTTGGACCCATCAAACAAGTGCAAAAATGTCTACATGTATAAGGCACTAGAGAAGAATAGAGATCTGCAAGTTGTCCTTTGTCATGCAGACCACAGACAAGAGTATACAAAAGAACATGCAGGTAGATTTTTATGTCTATACATGGACGCTAGAAGTATCAGAAACAAAGGGGTAGAGTTTGTTGGCTTAGTCAATATGTTGGGACCTCAGATTGTAGGCATTAGTGAGACTTTGCTATCAGAATCAGACATACTAACGTATTGAGTGTAAAGGGTACACTATTTTTAGGAAGGATGGAGAGGATAGAAGAGGAGGGTCATGCTGCTAATGATATCAGATGAATTGAATCCAGTTAGAGTTGAGACCTATGATTGTAGTACTACTACTAACAGTATTTCATGTGGCAGAGTTTGAAGTCATGTAGTGTGAGGGGGAATCTAACAAGATCAATTACATAGTGGGGTGTTGTTACAAACCTGGTGGGTCAGTTGCTAGTGATGAAGAAATGCATCACCACATAGACAAGATGAGCGTGAAAAGAGTAATCATGATGGGAGACTTTAATTATCCAAATATTGATTGGGTAGCAGTAGAGTCTCACGAGAAGAATGAAATCCATTTATTGAGAAAGTGGATTTTCATTCTTCTCGTGAGAAGAATGAAATGTAACACTCAAAGTCAAAGAGTATTAGATTTTATTATAGTGTCAGAGAGCGTTTCAGTTAGAGCTGTAACTATTCTACCTCCTGTTCGTGACAGTGATCATGTGGTACTCACTTGGGAAGTGACTAAGTTTGTGAATATTCCATTCAGGAAACATTACATGCTGAACTACAAAGCAGGAAATTATGACCAACTGAGGAGTGTACTAAGTTCAGTGGAATGGGATTGGTTGATGGATGGGAAGAATAACGACAGTGCATGGGAAGCACTGTCGATATAAGCATTTAAACAATACTTAAATGATGCAATATCAGAGTGTGTCCCAAGAATTCGAAGAATGAATAGGGTAGGAGTCAAATAGATTTGTAATCGTATCAAGCAAGAGATTCGTAAGAAAAGGATGATGTGGAAGGAATACTGTGATGTATATTATAAAAAAATAAGGATGATGTATATTATAAAAATTATAAGCAGCAGGCTAGAATAGTCACAGCTGTTGTACAGAAAGCAAAGTCTGAGTATAAAAAGAAACTGGCTCTGCATGCGAAAGACAATCCAAAAGAATTCTATTGATATGCAGCAAGTAAAAGAAAAAATGAATATGAAAGAATAACTCTTCTAAATGCAGATGGCATGAGGGCTATAGATGCAGAAGAGATTGCTCAACTAATGAGTGCCCATTTTGTTAAAAGTTATCAACCTGGTGTATGCAACATTGAGCTCACTGCTACCTCTTCGCTGGATGAAGAAACTCAGGTGTATGAGGATGAGGTATCAGAGCTGTTGCACAAACTTAATAAGAATACAGCAATAGGGACTGATGAGATATCAACACATGTGCTAAAAGAGTGTTCAGCAGAACTGGCTATTCTTTTGGCCATGGTGTATAATATGAGTCTAAGAACAGGGAATATTCTGCAGGAATGGAAATAATGTATGGTAATTCCATTGCACAAGGGTGGTGCAAAGACCAATGTATCCAACTATCGACTAATCAGTATCTCAGGAGTGGTGGTGAAGATTTTGGAAAAGTTGGTTAGGGCTCGCATTCAGAAATGGGTTGACAGAGAATCTCTACTTTGCAATGAACAGCATGGGTTTACTAATAGAACGTCATGTTTTAGCAACTTGCCCACATTCTATAACAGTGTTACCATTGAACTAGACAAGGGGAATGGATACACCATGATACTTTTGGATTTTGCTAAGGCTTTTGACAAAATACAGCATGGTAGACTGTTGCATAAATTGGAGAATATGGGTTAAGATTATAGAATATTACCGTGAATAAGAGGATGACTGCATGACATATATCAAAAAGTGGTACATTGGGGATGCGAGTCTGCACGATTTAAGATAACCAGTGGTGTTACCACAAGGATCTGTACTTGGTCCACTGTTATTCAATAATGATATTGGGAAGGATGATAGATAAGGTAATCAGGAATGCTGCTGATATGCAGTAGTTGTAGATTGATTTGAATAGGCTGGAAATGTGGGCATGGGAACTTTCTCATTCTATAATAATGTTACCACTGAGGTTAGACAAGGGAGAATGGATACACCATGATACTTTTAAAATGGATGTCAGTAAATGTAAAGTCATTCACTTCAGTGTGATTAGATATCCAATGTCGTATTATATTGATGGGATTATGCTTGAAGAAACTGATGAGGCTAGAGATCTTGGAGTGTTAGTAAATAGGAAGTTGAAGTTCGGGGGGGGGGGGGGGGGGGGGCATGTAGCAAAGATTACAAATACGACTCAAAAGATAATTGCAATGCTGAAATGAATGTTCACATGTAAAGATAAGGATGTCATTTTGCCTCTTTACAAGGCCTTGATAAGACCTCACTTGAACTATTGTGCACAGGTCTGGTCTCCTGGTTTCTGTTATATTCTGATATATTGGAGAGAGTGCAAAGGAGAGTGTTAAAAATGATATTAGAATTATGATTATGAAGACAGATTGAGAATTTGTAGACTGCAGATACTAGCAAACAGGAGAAAGAGTGGTGATATGATTGAGACTTACAAACTTCTTAAAGGGTCATACAGGATTCAATTGATAGAATTTTTCAATTTATGGAGGGTGTGGAAAGGACAAGAGGGCATCCTTAGAAGCTGAGAATGAATGTCGCTAAGAAGTGAGTGAGAGCTGATTTTTCTCTCATAGGGTGGTGCATAATTGGAATGGATTGCCATTGGATGTTATGAGTGCAAGCGGTATGAATGAATTCAAGATATATGATAACTCGTGCATGTGTGGCCTCCCTCGATGAGTCCCTGATTCCCCTGGAGGTTTCTCTTAATAATAATAATTGTGAAAATGACATTAGCCTTGATTAAAAATTATCATCTTTAACTTTTTACAATTTTCGGAAGTCATCCTAAATAACACTCCTCCTTCCTGTGTTTCTTAATATTTCAATTATTTAAATTTATTTCTTTGAATTGTAATAGTTGTAGATGGAGTTATCCTCCTGCAGTTGATAGTATACATTGTCACATGTTGGTAATTTAAGTAAAATGTCTAGGAAATGCCTAGCAGAAAATTCTACAAATAAAAAATATTTATTGTAATATAAGTGTTATTCCATTACTCTATAATAATTTTATCATCATAATGAGATATTTATACTTTAAATCTAAAAAAAGATTTAAATGTTCAGTATATAAACTCAAATTGGGAGTTATAATTTAAGTTTTAGACATTTAAATAATTTCAATTAAACAAGCAGAACATGAATGAAAACATATGGGGGGGATCAAAATTAAAATATCCCTATTTAAATCCTTGTGGAGTGTCATCCAGTTACTCAAATGCTACGAAACTTTGTAGGAATACATTGTGCATCATGTGGAAGTTTTTGAGGATAAAAAAGATATTCTGAGAATAAAAAGTTCCAAAATTCAAAAAGTTGTAAATAATTCTAAATGCATGGAATTTACATATCACACAACTCAGCAGGTGTCAGGAGGGTTTAAAAAGATGGACACAGGATTTTTCCCAACATTCTGGTTGTTAATACTATCCATAGTGATGGCACTGACCTTTCAGGAGAAGAATGGTCTGATGATAAATGAAACGAACTTGCCTGCAACCTGCTGCTGAGATGTATTGCAATATGATCAACAATTGTGTTGTGCCACAGCTACAGCAGTACCTGTGCATGAATTCCAGTCATTTTCGTGCAGAATGATCCTCTCCACACATCAGTTGATCCGTACAGGAGTTCTTCAATAACATTTTACGGGAGCCAGAGTGATCAGACAATGCATTTCCCACTGGATTGCTGCCTGTCACTTTTCTTCTTCTTGCATGCACACAGAAAAATTACTAAATCTACATTCAGTACATCATACAGCACCCCTGGTGGTAAATTTTGGAACTACTTTTTTTTTTCCTCTCACAGATATTGCTTCTGCATGATGCATATTCCTGTAAAGTTTCACAGCATTTGGATCAGTGGGCAGTGCTTCACAAGGCCTTAAATAAGGCTACTTTAATTTTGATCACCTTGTATTTTATTTATTCCTAAATAATTTATTAAATGGCATCCTTTTTATAGTAGATAAAAAGTACAGTGCATTTCTTTTTTGCTGATATGAATTAAAGATTTTATTTATTTATGTTGCACTTAGAGCTTAGTAATAATAATAATGATAATAGATACTAGAATTAATAATGATTATATATTACTTTAATAAGAATTATAACTGGACAGTCTCTTATTTTTCTAATTATGATAGTTTAATCATACACAGTTTGATGAATTCATTTAACATGAAGAATGTTTATAAGAAATTATCTCTTGCAGCAACTACGAGAACTGGAAAATGATTTTCAAAAGATACAAAGGAAAATAAATGAAGCAAATCATGTTCAGAGGAAATACAGAGCTATTCAGGATTTGTTAGTTGAGGTGTGAAATTAGATTTTATGATAAACTTTTTAGTATATTTTATTCCTGGGATAAACCTCTTGTTCACTGCTTACTTGTCATGTATTGAAAAATTTCCTTTGAATCAATCTTATAAAACTTCTTCAGTAACTCATGTTTCTGCCATGTCCATTCTTGCCCACCTATCAAGATTGGCTGTTTAGATTATTACTATGATGATGATTATTACGTGACATCTCCAGGGAGTCCAAACACTCATCGAGGGTGGGCACCTACTCTACAACTCTGTCTCCACCACTCAATCGACCAACTACAGCGAACTGCATCACATACACCAATGCCGTCTATTACCAACCACCACCACCACTTTCACAGCCAATCACAAACATCTATGTCCTTAGTGGGATTCAAACCCACAGCCTTTTGGCTGGAGAGCAGATACGCTAACCACTCAGCCAACAAGGCTGGCATTATGGATAGCGTATTTGCCTCCATCTAGTAAGAGCGATCATGAAATCTAGATCTTAAAGATGGATAAACATGAGTAATTTTTAGTTAAGAAGAGGTATACTTAAGAGTCATCTAGGAGCAGCACTATGGCATAAGAAACTATAAAGAAACTGTTAGGAGTGCAAATGGTCAAGATGATAAATACTCATCTTGACCATTTGCATCATACTCACAGTCAGGATGATAAATCTAGTAGAAGTTAAATGGATGAGTATCATTATTAATTAGGAATTGCAAAGAAAGAAAATGTTGTGCAAGGAGTATTAGAAGAAATGCAGTAGGCAAATTCATAAAAAATACAAAGCACAAACAAGAAATATTTTTAATTATTATTAAATTTAATTTTTATGGTGCAAAGACATCAAAGGTCATACTGTGCCAGGACACAGGTCACAACAGTACATATAAACAATAACTTCCTCGCTTCATCCTCATTTACTGTGTGTAGTGCCTGTGTGCACTTGTCTTTATTTTAAGTTCCTTTGAAGATGGCAATGTGACATTGCCAAAATATTGGAAATATATATTAAAGTTTAATTTAATTTATATTTTAGTGTACGTTGTGAATTCCTTAAGTTAATTAATAATCATGTATAACCAACATATAAGTCTTTCTACGAGAAGTATATATATAAGATTCCATGTAGCTGAAAGCTATCTGTTATGGCCATTCAGGACATTCTGCCCCCAAAATGAAGACTATTAAAAACATAATTTTAATGGATAAAGGAAATCAGGATTACCACACTACATCCCGAAGATATGTCTCGGGTAAAGTGGCATAATCATCTTATAACACATTAATAGATTCAACAGCCAGAGATCATTCATGAAATCAGCCAGCACTGATGAATGTTATCAATCTGAACAAACATGGTTGCTAGAGGTTGCCAAAAAATTTCTGACAGATGCTTGCTACTCTTCTTCAGAAGCATCTAATGAAACCAAAAATCAAACCCAATCAGGATACTAGTATTTTTTTTCAAATAAATCGATCTCAGAATATATTATGCTACTGGTTGGCCAAGAGGATATTGTTTCCACTCCTGAACCAAGGGCCTTGGGTTTGAATCCATAGATGGTGATGAGGCTCTAGCTTCAAATTATATGCCATTCTGTATATCTGGGGTTGTGATAAAAGTACTAGAGAGATTGGTGAGAAGTAGGATACAGATTTGGGTTGAAAACAGCAGTATTCTTTGTTTTACTAATTTATTTATGTACTATAACAAAGTGACAAATAACATGGATAGGGGATATGCATATACAGTGGTGTACTGGATTTTCAAAACCCTTTTGATAGGCTCCCACACAACAAACTATTAATTAAATTGAAACAGATGGGATTAGATAACAGACTTCTGAGTTGGATCAGTAACTGGCTGTCAGATAAGTATCAGAAAGTTGTATATGGGGTACAGTATCCTGTAAGAGGACAGTCACTACTGGTGTACTGCAGAGGTCTGTTTTGGGACCATTCTTGTTCAATTTGTATATTAATGATATTTTGATGGGTTTACCTAGTGAAAATCAACTGGGGAGAGCGATGCAGAGTCAAGCAGATGTTATGGCCTTACAGGAGGACTTGAATAGATTGCATGAATGGCATGTAAATGGAATTGTCAGTTCAATGTTACAAAGTGTAAGGTTCTGAGATTTGGTAAGCAACGATAGGATGCAAAGTATACACTTGGTGGGGAAACTTTAAAGGAAGTAGAGGAAATTAGAGATCTGGAGTGATGGTAGATGAGGACCTGAAATTCAGCGACTACATTGCACAAGTTGTGAAGACATCACATCAGATAATGGCAATGATGTGGAGGAACCTTACATGCAGAAATAAAGAGGTTATGATGCCATTGTATAAGGCCTTGATCAGGTCTCATATAGATTATTGTGCACTGATCTCGTTGCTGGTTTTCGTGGTGACAAGGATATGTTGGAAAGGATCCAGAGAAGATTCACAAAGGTGGTCAGTAGTCTTTGGAATGTGGAGGATGAGGACAGATTGAGAGAATGTAAATTACAAAGCCTCATGAATAGGAGGAGGGTGGATTTGATTGAGACATATAAGCTAGTCAGGGGTTATTATCAGGTTGACATGGAAGAAAGTTTTCATAAAATCTCTTCCATGAGATTCCATGAAGAGGGGTAGAACAAGAAGCCATTGCTGGAAACTGTATAAAGAGGGTGTGGAGAGTGGTTGGTGAGTGGAATGCATTGCTTGAGTGTGTTGTGAATGTAGATACATTGAATCATTTTAAGGCATGGTTGGATGAGCATTGTGTGCAATAGTGTGTACCTTCCATGCTCAGTCTCTGATTCCAGAGAGATCAGTTGTTAATAATTATTATTATTATTATTATTATTAAACAAGACCTCATGGAGTCAAAGACTCATCTAGGAGGTCCTTTTATCTCACACACATCTCATCATATCGGGTCTTAAACACATTCAAACTCCTTGCAGACACCACACTCTCAGGCAAGGCATTCCAATCATTCACAACTCTGCACGAAAAAAACCTGCCTCTCACTCCCCTAGTCACACCCTCTTTATACAGTTTCCAGGGATGACCTCTGGTTCTCCCCTGATCTCCCACTATTCGCTGTAGAACTTCTCCACCATTGATCCTATAACAACCCCTTACCAACTTGTAGGTCTCTATCATATCTCCCCTCTTCCTTCTCGCCACTAGACTCTGCAAATTACATCTTTTCAATCTTTCCTCATACTCGACATTCCAGAGGTCAGAAACTACCTTAGTCAGTCGCCTTTGGACTCTTTCCAACATCTCTTCATCCTTCTGAAAACCAGGTGACCCAATCTGGGCACAATAGTCCATGTGTGGCCTAATCAAAGCCTTATACAATGGAACAAGAATCTCCCTACTTCTACACGTCAGTGTCCTCCTCATCATTCCCAGAAGTCTTTGTGTTGTCTTTACAATTTTGGCAATGTGTCCCCTAAATTTTAGATCCTTATCCACTATCACTCCCAGATCTCTTATTTCCTCTACTTCCAACAATATATTCTCACCAAGCATAAATTCTGCATCCCATCTTTGTTTTCCAAATTTTAAAACCTTACATTTTGCAACATTGAACTCACATCCCCATTTGCTTGCCCAATCACTCAATTTATTCAAGTCTTCTTGCAAGGCCACAACATCTTCACTACTCTTTATGGTTCGTCCCAACTTTGCATCATCTGCAAACAACTGAATATCTCCATCCAAATCTTCGCCAATATCATTAATATACAAGTTAAATAGTAATGGCCCTAAAACAGATCCCTGAGGCACTCCACTAGTGACTTTCCTTTTCCTGGATATTGCACCTCCATACACAACTTGTTGATACCTATCAGATAGCCAGTCTCCAATCCAATGCACTAATCTAATATCCAACCCCATCTGCTCTAGTTTGACTGTCAACTTATCATGAGGTACTCTATCAAAAGCTTTTGCGAAATCCAAGTATATTACTGTGTATCCTTCTCCTCTGTCCAAGGAAGCAGTCACTTTATTGTAATAAGTAAGTAGATTACTAAAACACGACCTCCCTTTAGCAAATCCATGCTGTCCATCAAAGATTATACCATTGTTGTCAACCCAACTCTGGATCCTAGTTCTCACAAGCTTCTCCAACATAATAATAATAATAAGAAGAAGAATGTCTTAGGCATTAGCTGATCTGATCTCTGATGATATCTATATAACCTTATGAAATAATGAATTTATTAAAACAGTTTGTCATAATCTTATCAGCATTATCTTCCATTAAATCTACATAGTTACACTCAAAAAGGCTTTTCAATCAAAGGTAAGTTAGCCTGTCTGATATTGTGGTATCAGGATTTTCACTATGCAAAACAGACAACTTGCAAGAGAACACATGAATTGAGATAGGATTAACAGCCAACGTTTGTCTGGTTCGCCAAGTGATATCGCCTTCACTCTTGAACCAATAGAGCCTTGGGTTTGAATCCCACTACAATCATGGAAGCTTATGAATGTCTTTGGATGGGTTATGAATTTATCACCTGGTGTGAAACCACTGCTTAATTGGATAGGTGAAGTGGCTTGAAAATATTTTGCTTGATATCTTTAGGGTTTCCAAATTATCTAACCTTTAGCTCTCCCATAATATTTATTATACTAATGTATGATAGGTTAACAGGCTTTTGTAGATGACATTCACATTAGAAGAAAAAATAAATAAAAAATTTGTTTTATCAAAAACCAAGTTACTTGGATGCATAATAATATTAATAAAAAAAATAATAATAATAAAAATAATAACCATTGTATCTAATGCATAAATTAGAGAAAGGATTTGATGTTGATAACAAAAAGGTCCATGTATATAATATATAATATATAATATTATATATTATATATTATATAATATATAATATTATATAATACTGATATATATAATATATCAGTATTGTGTGTGTGTGTGTGTGTGTGTGTGTGTGTGTGCGTGCGTGCGTGTGTGCGCGCGCATGTATGCAGAGAAAGATTGGAATTCTATTGAGATAGTAAGATTTTCATTTTTTGATAGGAGCTTATAACTCTGCCTAAGCAACTTGATGAGCTAGAAGACCAATTCCATCAGCAGCAGTCAGAAATTGTAAGCATTTTAGCATCTAAAGCAAAAGCACAGGCAGCAAGAGAAGCAGCTCGAGCAGTTCTATCTAAAATAGAGTTGGAGGCTATTGGTTCTCGCCATCAGAGAGATAAAGTGGTGTATGAATTCAATCAAGTGATGGAACAAAGGCAACAAAGTTCACCAACTGACACTGCAACAGGAAGCAAAAAAGTAAATAAATTGTATATTTCATTCTTATTGTTTAAGCAGTGTATGTTGATATAAAAAATTTTCATTAATTCTTTAGATGTCTCAGTCTGAAAGGCACTAGCTGCAAGTGCCACCTTTTTCATTTCACTGGCAGCATTGCAAGTGCCCTACAGATAAGTATTTTATTTTAGTGAATATTGGTAATTATTTTTGATTATATCTTGCTTACTTTAGACTTGTGTTTTTCGTGGCATCAATGCTTACAAGGAAAATGATGTTCAAAGCTTCACCAAATTTAGCATGAGGGATTTTATATGATGTGGTGTATGTTTTATATATTCATTACCAAGAGTGAATGGATTATGATATGAAAGCGAGAGTGGAGAGAGAGAGAGAGAGAGTTTGTCATAAATGTTTTATGTGCAAGTGCAAGAAATGTGAGTCATGTGGAAAGCATGAAAATGAAATGACAAATATGAAAGATGTAAGAAAAGATAGTAAAAGTGTTCTGGAGAATGTGGAAGTAGTGAATGATAGTGTGTCAAATATGAATGGGATCATGAAAGAAGTAGCTGAAAATAATGTGTATGATGAAGTGACAGTAAGTAAAGTAGGGCACTTATGTGGCATCCATCATAGGATAAAACAGAAGTTAGAGTGACTGGAGAAAGATTGTCGTGTGGTAGAGCAGATGGGAGAATGAAAGAAACAGTGAATGGGGAAAGTATGAAAGTGTGAGAAACTGGAGATAAAGAAAGATAAAGGAAAGAAAAGAAAGGAGAAATATGGTAATTTCTCCTTTCTGGAGATTCGATGATAGAGGTTTACTTAATGAGAAAGTGATGAAAGCATGTTTCCCCGGATGCAAGGATCAAGGATAGGATGCTGGTGAAGTGGATAGTTTGCAGAAGGGAGAAGTGAAAGCAGTAATTGTTTTGGCAGGAACAAATGATTTAAAAGGGGAGAAATATGCAATGAGAGAGGATATGAAAGAGTTGTTGAAAGAAGCAAAAATGAAGAGTAAGGAAGTGAATATTGTGTCTTCTGATTCGGTATAGTTGAGAAGAAGGGCTACAATTGCTAATGAGTGAATGAGAAGATTGTGCAGGAGGAATAGTGTGCAGGTTTATAAATGCATGGAGAGAATTGGATGGATGAAAAGACTTAAAGCTGGCCTAATTGGCCAAGTGGTTAACATTGCTCTCCAGCCAAGAGACTGAGGGTTCAAATCCCATCAGGGGCATAGATACTTGTGAATGTCCTACTAACTCTTTGTGGAAAGGGCATCTGCAACCCTACCACTTCTTGAACAGAAGACTTTGCTCCCAAAATCTAATGAGATACAGGAGTGAATATACAGCATCAATATGATGTCCCCTGTGAACAATTAATTAACTAAAGGACTTATATATGCCTGACAGACTACATCTGAATGGTTTTGAGTTTGATGTTTTGAGAAAGTGTTGTTTGGTGTGAAATTGTAAGTGCAAAATCAGGGAAACTAGAGATAATAGGTGGATACAATTAAGCATGTGTCTGGCCAATGTTGCAGATAAATAAGTGTGTACAAAAATAAAAATGCAATGCTGAATGTGATTTCACAGGTTTCAGTTTTTCAAATAGGTTGGTAATTACATAAGAGTAATTGTAAGTGCAAGAGGATGTTAGGATGTTGAAATAAATATGCCAGAAGTATCAGAAATAAGTTTTTTGACATTGGTCAGCTCAACTTAGCCAAAAATTATAGGCATCAGTAAGACATGATTAACAGAAAATTATTATTAACACGAGACCTTCAAGGAAGCAAAAGACTCGGTGTGGAAGGTACACACTGATACACACACAGCCCATCAAACCTTGCTTTAAAGTCATTCAGTGTATCTTCATTCACCACAATATCAGGCAATGCATTCCACTAACCAACCCACTCTCCATGCAAAGAACCTGCTCCTTATGCCCCTGCTCACACCCTCCTTATACAGCTTCTAGGATTGTCATCTCGTTCTACTCTTTTCCCCATTCTATTAAAAATTCATTCCACATTAGCCTGGTAACAACCATTTACCAACTTAAATGTCTCAATCATATCACCTCTTTCTCTTACTAACAAGGCTTTGCAAACTGCATTCTCCCAGTCTGTCTTCATATCCCACCTTCTAAAGACCAGTTACTGCCTTAGTCTTCTCTGGAACCTTTCTAGTATATCCTCCTCACAATGAAAACTAGGGGAAGAAATCTGTGCACAATAATCCATACGAAGCTTGATCAAAACCTTATGAACCAGAACCTCCCTATTTCTGCACATTAAGATCCTCTGCATTATTGTATTAATCTGTTAATTGTAATAATTAAAAACTTGTGCAGTGTAACCCTCTGAACATCAGATCCTTTTCCATTATCACTCCAAGATCTCTTGTCTCTTTACCTTCCTTCAAAATTTTCCACGAAGTGTATACTTTGCATCCCATTGTTGCCTACCAAATTTCAGAACCTTTCTGCAGCATTGAACTGAGAGTTCCATATTGTTGCCAACTCATACAATCTATTCAAGTCCTCCTGTAAACATCAATATCATTAATATACAAATTAAATAACAGTGGTCCCAAAACAGACACCTGTGGCACACCACCAGTGACTTTCATCTTTTGAGATAGTGCCCCCATACGCAACTTGCTGATACCTGTCTGATGACCAGTCACCTATCCAACTCACCAGACTATCATCTAGTCTCATCTGCTTCACTTTAGTTACCAACTTGTGGTGTGGAAATCTATCAAAAGCTTTAGAAAAATCTAAGACCCAAAAGGAGTGGAAAGAAGGCAAAATTGTTCCACTTCACAAAGGTGGTGATAAGGCTAAGGTAACAAATTATAGTCCAATTTGCATATCTGGAGTTGTAGTTAAGGTACTGGATGGGTTGGTGAGGGACAGGATACAAAAGTAAGTTGATAACAGTGGTATTCTTTGTGCTTGTGAGCATGGGTTTGTTAAAGCAAGTTCGTTTTTTTACCAACTTGCTTATGTTCTATAACAAGGTGACAAATGTATTGAACAAGCAAGATGCATATAAAGTAGTATATTAAATCTTTGCTCATTTTGTTCTCTATACTTGAGCTTCTGATTTCACACTGAGGATGTAACACCCTGATGAACTGCTCACTGAATTCTTCGACTGTCCACTGCAGGTTACTAATCTCCCACTTCCATTCACGAACATCATCTTACCATAATCATTCTTCTTTCTGCTTGCTACATATGAAAAAATAATAATTTTTTTTTCATTATGTAGGGTTTTTTCCCAAAGGGCTTTTTTTTTTTTTTTTTTGCCTTTTTGCTAATTGTTTGCTCATTCTTCACTTTTGCTGTCCTTACTAATTGAGTCACTCTTCTGGCTTGCTCTATATATCTTTCACACAACTGATTATTACTGTTATTCATCTTGTGCTGCCTCCAAAGTGCCCTTCTTCTAATTCCTGATTTCATGCATAATCCTCATTCATCCATTTTAGACCTACCTTATACAGCCTTTTGACCTTTGAAATGCATTCACACATTCAGGCTGTTATATATTTCTTTGAGTTACCAAGCAGCATTTATTTCCTTACCACTCAATACTTCATTCCATGCTATAGCTCCGAGCGTTCTTCTAACATGTCATAATCACCAGCCTTGTATTTCCACAAATATCCTTTCATCACAGAAGTCTTTATATGGCTAGCCACCTGATCACTCTGACCATCTGGAGGAAAGTGCAAAACCCACTCACAATTACATTATCTGGAGAAATTATCAGATCTAAAAGTCTTGATCATCGCATGCCCTCCTTCACATACTTACTACTTAAGATAATTCTTTTCCTTTCCTTCATGCTTACATGGTGATCAGAATACATCTTAGAAATTATGGAAACAGCTATCATATTAAAGTAAAACTTCAGTTTAATATAAACCAAAATAATCACTCGATGTTTCAACCTTCACATTAAGATCATCATCTGGAGTACACAAGCTGTGTTCAAAAAAACACCAAACTTTTTAAATAGCGTGCCAACTGGCACGGAGAGAGAGAGCGTGCTGCAGCTGCTGAACGTACCTAGTGGCAGATTTTGACAAAAAAAAACAAAAAAACTGCCATTTGTCCCATTCTGCTATGAGCATTAGTCGTCGAGTTACATCTGATGAAGTGAGCCCATGCACAAGCTATTCATCAGATTAGTGATAAAGTGAAAATGAAAGAGCTTGAAGAACAACATGTGTGTGAAATTTGACTGCAAACATAGTAAAAATTGAGATGTGAGTTTATGGCTAATGATGTTGAAACCACCATGCAATCATCACAATGGGTGGAGAAAGGGTCTCCTTGACCAAAAAAGGCATTGATGAGTCGGTCAGAGATTAAGGTAATGTTGGTTGTGTTTTTGATTAGATTCATTGTCCATTATGAATTTGTACCACATGGTCAGATGGTGAACAAAGAGTTGCACCAGGAGGTTTTAGCACATTTGAGAGCTGCTGTGCACAGGAAGAGGCCTGAAATGTGGGAAAACCAGACTTGGATGTTGCACCACAACGATGTGCCGGCTCAAAAGTCACTCATCTGCAGTTATATGGCAAAACATCAGGTATCCGTTGTGCCCTGTCCACCCTATTCTCCGGACGTAGCCCCAGCAGACTTTTTCCTGTTTCCCTAATTTAAAACTACTTTGAAAAGGATGCCATTTCCAAACCATAGAGGAGATTCGGTAAAATGCAATAAGAGAACTTCATGCATCACAGAAAAGTGTGTTCAAGGAAGCACTCCTATAATGAAAGAAATGTTGGGAATGGTGTATCACCAATAGAGGGGACTACTTTGAAGGAGAAGTGCTTAAAATGTTGTAAAATGAGCAATAAAGTCTTTTTAGCAAAAGTTCAGTCTTTTTTTGAACATGCCTTTTACACATAATACAAAGAAACAAGCTGCACTACAATCTACATGGTATGCTAAAGTTACTGGCAAGCCATTAAAACTATTGGCCTGACCTCTGGTATATTATATACATGTGTATACTCCAGATAATGACCTTAATGTGAAAGTCGAAACATTGAGTGATTATTTTGGTTTATATTAAACTGAAGATTTACTCTAAATTGGTAGGTGTTTCTATAACTTCTAGGTTGTAACTTAAGCTAGTTGTTCTCTCAAGAACTGAAGAAATTAATTTTTCTTATTCTCGAATGCTATCTCTTCCAATCTATACTGCTATAATTAAAATCACTCATCCCTTATTCACAAACCCAAGTTGCTTATACATTTCTTCATCACCTTCCTCCATATTCCCTTGCCTATAGCAACATCCGACTAAATATCTCTTCCTGTCAACCTTCACCTCACACCACACTGCCTTAAGCTATGGCCAATAATTTCCTCTTTCATGTCTACCTTATGTGGACATAAATTCCCCTGCTATCATCAGCACCATTCACCCGCTTTTCTTGTTCCTTCTATCCTTGCAATAAACACTGTACCCTTCCATTTCTATTCCCATCAGGATATATTCTTGATTCAACCATTTGTCACTTATTTCAACAGTTTTCAGGCGAATAAACTCAGTCAATGAAACAATTTCATCTCCTTATTTCTGGCATTTGTAATAAACACAGCAGTTCAATTTTAGGTGTATAACAGTCGTACCCAAGTTTTTGGTTGTCATTTTCCCACTACTCCTGTCCTTGCCCATATCTTGCTTATCCTATATATATGGGGGACAGCATGGCTTTGTGAAGGGTAGATCATGCCTCAGTAACTTGCTCAAGTTTTATAACACAGTGACGGCTGAACTGGATAAGGGTAATGGGTTTACAGTGATACTGCTGGACCTGGCTAAGGCATTTGACAGGATACCACATGGAATTCTAATCCGTAAACTACAACATATGGGAATGGATATAGGGTTGGTGAGATGGATAGGTGGGTGGGTGGTTGATGGAGAGATATCAGAGAGTAGTTTATTCAGGAGTAGAGTCCAAAAGACGACCTGTGACTAGTGGTGTGCCGCAGCGCTCTGTTCTTGGACCACTGCTGTTTAATTTGTTCATTAACGATATAGGAAAGGATCTAAGAGGAACAGTTCATTTGTTCGCTGATGATGCAGAGTTGGGTAGGGCAATAGTGAATGCAGAAGATGTCAAAATCTTGCAGGATGACTTGGATAGATTGGAGTTCTGGGCTAAGGAGAATGGATGTCAATTTAATGTGACAAAATGTAAGGTTATGCATTTTGGGGTGAAAAGATTAGCAGCAGTATACCACATTGGTGGAAATGTACTCCAGGAGATTGATGAGGCCAGGGACTTGGGAGTGTTGGTGGATAGAGAGATGAAGTTTAAGGGGCACATTGCAAATGTGGCTAAATCAGCTCATCAACTCACTTGGTTGTTGAAAAATACTTTGACGAGCAGAGACAAGCAAGTTATTGTACCTCTGTATCGAGCCTTGATAAGACCTCATCTCGACTACTGTGCCCAGATTTGGTTACCTAGGTTTCTTCTTGATGGGGAGGAGGTGGAGAGGATCCAGAGGCGAGTGACCAAGATGATAGCAGGTCTATGGAATGAACCTTATGAGAACAGGTTGAAGATTTGTGGTTTGCAGAAATTAGTTGATAGGCGGAAAAAGGGAGATATGATTGAGACATACAAATTGCTAAAGGGTTTCTATAGGATTAATTCAGAGGATATTTTTGAGATCAGGACTGGTGGTGGGAGAACTAGGGGACACCTATGGAAGCTGGGAAAGAGTGTGGTTAGCAAGGGTGTTAGAGCTGGATTCTTTACTTTTAGAGTGGTAAATGAGTGGAATAAGCTGCCAGAGTCTGTTGTGGGTGCTATGATGGTGAGTGAGTTCAAGGCAAGGTATGATAGATACTGTGAGAATGTCGTGTAGTTATGTGGACATGATGTTTAGGGCCTCCCTCGATGAGTCTAAGGACTCTCTGGAGTCGCCCGTAATAATAATAATATCTTAAGTCTCTACTCCCCCACTCACATTCCAATCTATTCCATTTCTATAATGATCAATCAGTGAATGATGATCATTCAACACTACTTCCAACATTCACTCTCCCTGTGTAGTGCCTTCCTGTCCACCCAGGATCTCCATTTTCCTGTTCCCTCTTGCACTTTTATTCTCTCTTCATCTCACGCTACCTCTTCTTCTACTCTCCTGATCTTTCACTTTACCTCTTACTTCTGATCACTTGCATGCATCATCACACTATACTTTCCATCTAGCAACAGTTTCTGAATCTCCCTCACTCCAAATCCATTCAAATATAATCTGTCACTTTTGTAAAATATTCTGGCATCGATTACATATTGTAAATCTACAAACTTCAATCCTTTCTCCTCACACAGCTCTGCCGGCATACCATTCAAGTTTAATTTTATATTTATTATGTTGAGAGTGTTGAATAAGAGGGTGAGAAAGTGTGGGTATACAAAAAATATGACATGCTGGTGAACTATGTGGTTTCTTTGAGTCAGAGTAGGGAACATGATGTAATAAGTGAAAATTATGGCAAAAAAAAAAAAAAAAGAAAGAATGTGACTGGTAAGAAAGTGTGCAGGACTGATGGCAAAAAGAGAGTGCTACTGATGTTAAGATACCGTGTAAGACTGATGGTGAAAAGGAGAGTGTGATTATTGGTAAGATAATGAGTGAGACATGCCGGCCTGGTGGGCCGAGAGTGGATAGCTTATCCACTCTCCAGTTAGAACTCCATGGGTTAGAATCCTGCCATGGGCATGAATTTTTGTGATTGTCTGTGAAAATGCCAGTGGCGATAGTGGGCAGTAGATGCCATTGGTGTAGTTGCGGTTCATTAGCTGGTGGATTGCATTGTGGAGATAGAGTTGCATAGTCGGTGCCCTCCCTAGATGAGTCTTCGTATTCCCTGGAGGTGTCAGTAAAAATAATAAAATAAAATAATAATAAAAGAGACTGACATCAAAAAAATGTGGTGTGACTAATGGCAAGATAGCAAGAGTGAATGATGTGGAAAAATTTATTCAGGATTTAAAAGCAGAGTTGATAAAGATGAGGTAAGAGACAAAGCGTATTTGGAGAGAAATGAAGAGAATTGTAGATATGCATGGAAGAGTGAACAAGAATAGAATGAAAGATGGCCATATGTAAAACATAAGGAAGTATCTGCAAGCAGCACTGTATGGAGATTCAATTATTAGAGGTGTGATCAATGACTGAATATACAAGTAAGAACCTCACATCTAATACCTTGGTATTAAGGTATTAGATGTAATGATTTTATTCAGGATCTAATTTTATTCACATCTAATACCTTAATACCTTGGTATTAAGGTATTATGTCCTCTAAGAGTGGAGGCTTTGGAAGGAAGTGAGACAAATGATTTTGAGAGCATATGGTGTGAGGTAAAGGTGGGAAAGACAGGATATTTAGTGGGGTGTTGCTACAGACCCAGGAGTACAGAGGGTGGGGACCAGGAAATGTTTAGACAGTTGAGTTTGGCAAGTGCAAGAAGAATGATTGTTATGGGAGATTTTAACTACACTAATATAAACTGGGGAGAGGAAGATGCAATTAGCAATAAGGGAATAGAATTTCTAGAATTCTTGAGGGACAAATGTCTTAGGCAACATGTAACAGAGGGAACAAGAGGTTCAAGAGTTTTGGATTTGGTTATAGCATCAGAAGAGTTGATAATACCTGAGATGACATCTCTCCCACCGGCTGGAGAGAGTGACCATGTGGTTTTGACTTGGAAAATGAATAGACATGCAGGAGTCTCAAAGAGATGGGAACGTATGTGGAATTATAAAGTAGGTGATTATAATAGTCTTAGACGTCAACTTCAGGAAGTTTCATGGAGGGAGGAATTGGATGGCTGGGATATCATTAGTGCATGGGAAATTGTGAAAGAATATTTGTTAGCAGCAAGTTGTATACCACGAGTGAAGAAGAGGACACAATTCAGAGTAAAGTGGATGACAAACAATATTAAACAGGAATTGCATGCGAACAAGAGGCTATGGAAGAGATATAAGGAGACAGGTGAAGAGAAGATGCATGAAGAATATAAGACACAGGCCAGAAGAGTGACTGGTGTGGTAAGGAAAGCAAAACTGGAATATGAGAGGTGATTGGCCCTAAGATCCAAAGAAAATCCAAGGGAATTTTTAGCTATGTGGCCAGTAGGAGGAGAAATGACTATGGAAGAATGATATTGTGGGATAAAAATGGGAATTAGAAGTTAATGAAGTTATTAGAAGTTAATGAAGAAAATAAACTCTCCTTCTCAGTACATATGAAGCTGACCAACACAGGAAGATTTCTAAATGCAGCCAAACACCACTATCCTTCACAAAAAATAAGCTTAATTAAAACTCTTCGAGACAGAGCACACAAGAAAGATGTAATGAAGAACTAAAATACTTAACACAAATCCTCCAACAGAATGGGTATGAAACAAAAACCATCAAGAGAATCCTTAAAATGCCTCCAACTAACAACACAATACAACAGGATTACAAAAATGCAATCTTGCTTCCTTATATCAAAAATGTTACAGATAAGCTAGCCAAATTATTGAACAAACACAACGTAAAAGTAGCCTTCCTTCCTATGGAAAAAATCTCAAGATTCCTACATCCACCTCATCATCCTCTTAAAAAACCAGGAGTCTACAAAATCCATTGCTCTTGCGGGATTTGCTACATAGGACAGACAGGAAGATCTGGAGAAATATGCATGGCTGAACACCAAAAAGACATACAATACAAAAGAGAACAAAAAAACGGGTCTTGCTTTCATTACCACTTCCACTGGACACGATATACTCTGGCAAAAAATGACGATGTCATACATAGAAAACAACTGTTACATAAGAAAATTTAAAGAAGCTGCTAATATGCTGAAAAACCCAACCCAATGCAATAAAAAGCAAGGTTTAATTCTCCATCAAGTGTGGTCAGCTCTAATAAAAAATCTACCTCAATCTGAGCTCGGACTGTATGAACGAGAACAAGAACACGTGACATCGTCCATTATTGTTCAACATCAATAACGTTTTATATCTGCATTCTGTTATTTGAGTTTATGAATAGCCAGATGGTTATGATTTGTATTTATTAATTTCTCTTCTTTAAACTTTAAGTTATACTATTTACCCCTGAAGATGTAAATGCTACGATTTATGAAACTTATCGGCAACTATTATTTTAGTATGTTGTATAACTGAATAATGAAACATATGGTGTAATCACCAAAATTTGTCTTTTGAACCAATTAGTCACAGAAATCTATGTCTGCAAACAATATTAATCCTATTTACAGAGGTGAGCCACATGCTGGAATGCTACCATACAAGTGCTTATAGAATCAAATGAGATTCCGATAAATTCTGAACAATTAAAGTTAAAATGATTTGAAATACAAAATTAAAAAAAAAAAAATTAAATAAATAAAATGATTGAATGACACAGCATGTTATTAATATCGGAATGACTGTTACTGCTGTAATGACTTAAATTACTGTTGGAATTAAATAATTATAATTTGATTAATTGAATATGTTAATAATTTCATTAATTATTTCAATGACTAGTTGTAATATCATTTATTAAAATAAGTAATATCATTTATTACTTATTTTATTAAGTATTTAATAAATTAAATAAATTATTTAAATAAATTAATATTGGAATGACTACCTATCCATTGCCAAGATTTGGGAGAGTCTCATCCTCATAAATGGCAAAGGTGTGCTTCCTCGCCCCCTTTTTTTTAAATGTTATGCTGTGTCATTCAGTTATTTTATTATCTAAATTTTGTTATTTTTTGTCTTTCAAATCATTTTCATTTTAGTTTTGGCTTTAATTGTAATCTCATTTGACTTTGTAACTACCTGTATAGTGGCATTCTGGCATGTGACTCAGCTCTGTAAATAGGATTAATGTTCTTTGTTCTAGCCTCATCTTGTGATTATGCTGATACACTAATGATGTCCCATTAATTTCTGGTTGAAATAGTTGCAATAATAAAAATTATTATTCTTTATTCATATGAATACAAGTGTCTAATAATCTTTACTATGTCAAAAGTGCTATTAAAAACTCCTTTAATTATTGAACACATTGTCGAAAGTGTGATGACTGCACAATAGATTCAGGCACTAATGTGGACGACATTGACTTGTAGAAGTAAGGAGATTATGGTTCTTTGATCAGGCCACATATGGACATTGGTGCACAGATTTAGCTTGATATTGCTATAGACCTGGTAACCTAGTTTTAAAAAGGATGAAAAGATAATGGAAAATATCCAGAGGTGACTGACTATGGTGATTTCTGGTCTCTGGAATGTTAGGTATGAAGAAAGGCTGACTGAGTTAAGCAGGTGGACTTACAAAAATGGCCAACTCCACAGGTTTTATTGCAGATTCCTATTTTTTTATTGAATACTACAGTTAAGCATCAATGTAGTTCACTGTCTTAGAAATTAGAAAGCATCAATGTAGCTGTCTTAGAAAATTATCTATTTGTTAGTATACTTCATATATATATATATATATATATATAGATTTTGATTTGAATAGATTTATTTCTACAGAAATATAAACCAAAATGTGTTCCGATACAACTACTACATTTAACATGCTTAACACTAACCACATTTTACTACAATTTTTTGTTGAAATTTTGTAATTTCTTTTATTATTGTTTTTTATTATTTTTTATTGTTGCTTTTATTATTGTTTTTTTTTTTTTAATCTAGGCTTTTTTACTTTCAGAGAGTAATGCCTTTAATTTCTGACAGTCCTTCTAGTAAGATAGATAAATTAAAACAAATGCAAGAGCAACAGAAAAATCAACTACACTCTTTCAAAGAGACCTTTGACCAAATCAAAGAAGCAGTTGGAGTTACAAATATTCAAGTAAGTAAAATATTTATTAACTTAAACCAAGTTGAATGATTAACAAAAAAGTCATTTTATTAAATAATTAACTAATCATTTAATAAAATTATGTTGATATTTCCATGATGTATTGAATTCAATATGTTGCAGAAATCATAATGAAAAGCATTATTTATGGATATTATAAGTTCATATTCCAAGATTTTCAGTATTTTGTATTCATTTGCTACTTGGGGGTTCAAGAATTTCAAAAATAACATAAATATTAATTATCAATGTACAAATACAGCGATACTGTATTTCTTTTACATTTCTTTTTTGAATTTCTTTTGACCTGGCTATATAATTTGAGTCTTGGCACAGGAAATATTCCACATGAGTGGAAAGAATATATATGAACCCTTGAGTAATGGGTGGTGCTAAGATTGGATGTGTCTTCTAACTCACTTACATACAGAAATGGGCTGACAAAAAAATATACTTTGCAATGAACATCATAAGTTTACAAAGGGAAGGTAATTTTTGAGTTACTTGCCCACATTTTATAATAATGTGGTGGTTAAGTTAGACAAGGGGAATAGATACATCATGATATGTTTGGAGTTTGCTGAGTCTTTTAAAAAGATTCAACATGAAAGGCGGTTGCATAAGTTGGAAAATATGAGATTGGATTATAAACTACTAGTTTGGATAAGAGGATAGTTCACTGACAAATATCAAAAAGTAGTTCATGTGGGAAGTGAGGCTGCAAGATTTATAGTGACTAGTGGTGCACCTCAGAGATCAGTTCTTGGTCCATTTATTCACTCTTAACATTAATAGCATTGGGAAGAATTTAATGTTAGGCATGTAACTATTTCTTGATTATGCAAATATAAACAAGGTAATCAAACTGACATGCAGTACTCACAGAATGATTTGAATAAGCTGGAATTGTGGACATGTGAAAATGGCTATCATTTCAATGTTAGTAAATATAAAATTAAACCTTGGGGTCATGAGATATCCACAGAATTATGCTAGAAGAAACTGACTAGGCTAGGGATCTTGGAGTTTTATTTTTATTATTATTATTATTATTATTTAATCCAGACCCCTATGAGTGATAAAAGTCATCTTTTTTTTGACACACCAATGTCAATCTTGTAAATACACTTGTTTCCATAAATTAATAAACAAAAAGAAAAATCACAATGACTTAAAACTGTATGATGATTTTTTTATTTAATTTGTTGAAAAATAGTATGATATGAGATTTGAAAGAAACACCCACAAAAATTGTAAAAAAATAGTTTCAGTAATAATTTAATATATGAAGATAATAGTCAAAAACAAGAGTTCAAAATGAGATAGTCAAAGTGCTACAATAAGGAATGTGGTTACTAATCACAGCAAAACATTGAAGTTTCATAGTGTTCATAACGAGTATCCTGGAGCTCAGTTGATAATAAGAGCCATTGCTAATGCAAAGCTCCCCTGAGTCCCTCAAGGTTTTGGGAGGGAGGTGAAAGTGGCAATGCATCTGCCTAGAGCATTCGAGACATGATCAATAGGGTTGATCATGTCTGGATGACCCTGACTGATTGATCCTATCTTTGAGTTTCTTATTCGGCTAAGAAATAATGTGGTATTCAATATCCACTTAAATTTCAATAATTTTACTTCGCCAAAGTGAAGCCTGTTGCCTGTTATTTCAGTAAATGATCAATAGGATCATTTACTGAAATAAGATGCGGCAGAGCAAACGTCAGTGAGACTGTGAGAGTGACAGAGAGTGAAATTGTTCAAATACAAGATTTGATGAAAGAGTTATTGAAAATGAAATGAAATGAGGAAAGGCAGAAATAAGGAATGATCTTAGAATGTTTAGTGGAAACTAATAAGTGTGCAAGAGAATAGAATTGAAAGAAAAAAAGAGTAAAGGAGGTGATGAGTGATTCCAGGATTCCATAGTTAGAGGATCAGTTAATGAGAGAGTCCGTAAGGCTTGATATCCGAGAGGGAGAATGAACAGGATAATTTAGGCATTTGACATGAGGAAGAAACGAGCAAGAGAGTTAGTGGTGATTGTATGGATAAATGATCTAGCTGGACATATGGAGCATGTGAGGGCGAATATCAGGAGGTTATCGAGAAGAGTGAAAGATAACAGTGTAGTGGAAAAGGCTGTCAGTATTTTGCTGAGGTATGACAATGATGAGTTGCAACGGAGAGCCAAAAACATAAATGGCATGCTAGTAAAGCTGAGTGAGGAGAATGGAGTACAGTTTGTGAATGTATGGCATGTGTTTGAGGAAAGAAAGAAATTATACAGGCGTGATGGGTTGCATGTGAATGGCTTTGGAGTGAGTGCACTAGAGAAAGTGTTGCTGAATGGAAGCACAGTGTCTGTGGAAGTACAGTGTGTGATGCATGCAAGAGATCAGAAGCAAGAAATGAAGTGAAAAATCAGGAGAGTGGTATTGAGGTGTGTGTGTGTGTGTGTGTGTGTGTGTGTGTGTGTGTGTGTGTGTGTGTGTGTGTGTGTGTGTGTGTGTGTGTGTGTGTGAAGATGGAGGTATATTGCGATATGGGTGGGGAAATAGAGACTGAGTGGATATATGTGGTAAGTGGTGATAAAGATGATTGGGAAAGGGCAGGTGTGGGGAAATCACAACTAACAAGTATCTTGGATGGGACTGGTTACAGACATAAAAATTAATTACTCTGTCTGTTTACAAATGCCAGAAGTATCAAAAATAAGGGAGATGAAATGGTTTCATTGTTGAGTTTATTTGCCCCAAAATCATTGTTATAAGTGAAACATGGTTGAATGAAGATGATATCGTAACAGGAACAGAAATGGAAGGATACAGTATTTTTCGCGAATTTTGAAAGGACAGGAAGGAAGCCGGAGTGCCGATGATGATAACAAGGGAATTATATCCACGTAAGGTAGACATGAAAGAGGGATATACTGGCAATGGTTATGAAGCAGTACAGTGTAATGTGGAGATTGACAGGAAGACATATTTATTTGGATGTTGTTATAGGTCCGGAAATGTGGAGGGTGGTGATGAAGAAATGTATAAATAACTGGGATTAGTGAACAACGAAGGGTAACTATTATGAGTGATTTTAATTATGTCACTATAGATTGCAATGAAGAGATAACATTTGGGAATAAGTAAAATGAATTTCTTGAGTTCATGAGAGATACCTATCTCAGGCAGCAAGTACAGGAGGACATACGAGGATCAAGAGTTTTAGATCTGATCGTTTCATCAGAGGATGTAATTGTGAGAGGGGGTTTCACACTTTTCTCTAGTTAGTGAGAGTGATCATATAGTGATCACCTGGTTTGTGGTGATTACAACAATCTTAGGAGACAGATTGAAGCTATAACATGGAACATGGAGTTGAACAGTAAGGAAATAAATGCTGCTTGGGAACTGACAAAGAAATACATAACAGCATCAATGTGTGAATGTATTCTGAAGACAAAAGGCTAAATAAAGTAGGTTTAAAATGGATGAATGAGGAGCTTAAACATGAAATCTGGAATAAGAAGAAGAAGGTACTTGGGACATTATTCACCTTGCAGTACAAGGTGAATAATGGTAATAATCATTTCATGAAGAGTATAAAGAACAAGTCTGGAGAGTGACTTGGTTAGTAAGGAAAACAAAAGTGCAGTATGAGCAGAAATTCGCAAATCAGGCTAAGAAAAACCCCTGAGAGGTTTTTAGATATGTGGCAAGTAGAAAGAAGAATGATCTTGGTAGTATGACGTTAATGAATGAAAACAGAAGAATGCTAGCTGTTGCAGAAGACATTGTTGAGGTATTCAGTGATCAAACTGTATAAGGGTGTTTCATCCTGATTAGGGTGGAATCATGAAGAACTTAAATGTAGAAGAAATAAGAGAGGATGGCTTAATTATGAGTGAGCAGAAGGTATTAATAAGGAGGAAATAAATAACCTTAATGTGAATAAGGTGATACGATTTCAGGAGATACACCACGCATCTTAAGTGAATGTTCCAGGGAATTGGCAGCAGCATGCCTGTTTAATAAGAGTCTTAAAACAGTACAGTTTCCAAGGAAGTGGAAGGAGGGTAAAATTGTACAACATAAATGTTGCCACCAATGTTGCAATAAGTTAGGTGTGAGATGGATGAATAAAGAGATTAAGCATGCAATACAGAGAAAAAGGGCATTGTGGAGGCAGCATAAGAGAAGTGGACTTAACCAATTTCATGAGTTCTACAAAGACCAGGCAATGAGAGTGACTTGGTTGGTGAGAGTAGCTAAAGAGAGGTATGAACAGCAGTTAGCTAATGAAGCTAAAAAGAATCCTAGGGAGTTCTTTCGATATGCAGCCAGCAAAAGAAAGAATGATTATGGAAGGATGACATTGATTGGAGGAAATGGTATAAAGACAGCTGTTGCAGAATGTGTGGTGGAGATACTTAATGAGCAGTTCATAAAGATCTTTCAATCTTGTGAATGTGACTTCATGGAGAGAGATTAAGAGCAGTTGATGATGGGGAGGAGAGACTGACTGTAAGTGAGCAAGAGGTGTTTGGGGAGTTGAGTAAACTAGATGTAAATAAGGCTGTAGGACTTGATAATATATCACCGCGTATTCTGAAGGAATGTGCCAGAGAGTTGACACCTGCCTTGACATATTTTTTTAATACAAGTCTTGCACTTGGTCAAGTCCCTAAAGAGTGGAAGGAGGGCAAGATTGTGCCACTTCATAAAGGAGGTGATCGAACTCAAGCATCAAACTATAGGCCTATCTGTGTGTCAGGTGTTGTGGTTAAGTTGTTGGAGAAGC